>NW_003852405.1:9495212-9496457 GCF_000181295.1 Otolemur garnettii
GGCGCCGAGCCGAGACCAGTTATTTTGGCTACAAACACATACATGTGATGTATTGTTACAAATTAGATGAGTGCAAAAGAGGAAAACAAAGCAACCGAAGAGTTACCAGTCTCATGTGCACTTCACTGAATAATCTACGGTACTGTATGGGCTGAATTGTGTTCCCCCAAAACTCATATGCTGAAACCCTAACCTTCAGTATCTCAGTATGAAACTGTAGTTAAAAATAGGGCATTTAAAGAGAATTAAGTTAAAATAAGGCCATTAACATGGGCCTTAATACAATCTGACTAGTGTCCTTGTAAGGCAAGATTAGGACATACAGAGACACCAAGAGCATGGTGAAGGACCACCACGTGAAGGGCGAGGAGACAGGCCTGGCACAGATCCTCCGCTTATGGCCTTCAAGGGAAACCAACCCTGCCAGTATCTTAATCTTGGAACTTCCAGCCTCCAGAACTGTGAAAAATAAATTTCTTCTGTTTAAGACACCCAGTGTGTGCTATATTGTTATGGCAGCCCTAGCAAACTGATACAGCACCTTACCACAGCCTTAATGAATTGGATTCCCCTATTGGTGAACTAGATTACTGCAAATGGCTGCTATGATAAAGGGAATTAACACTGACATACATCAATTAATTGCCTTTTAATAATTTTAAAACTGATGGTGGATAAAAGCAAAGTTACTAAAATGGAATACGTACAGAATCAATACAAAGAAATCAGTTTGGCTTCAACCTGGTCCTCTTTGAAATGGTGCATATACCTGAAATTTAGCTAGTGGTGTGTCCAGCGTCCCAGACAGAAGAAACAAGGTCAAGTGTCAAGGTGTTTTTCTCTCCACAGTGGATAATTCTGGCTATATTCACAGCTTTCTGGAGGTATGAATGAAAGCTGGAGTAACACATGTCAGGATCCTTTCCTGTTCTATGATTCTAAACTGTGAGGCAGTACGGAATGCACTGGATAAAAAGTGGAGTTCCCTCTAGCTTCACAAGCACTTGTGCCCCATCCATCTATTTTGCCGCTTATATGTGCTCTTCGGATACTTGGAATGCCCGATGAAGTGGAAAAATATTTTAAAAGACAGCTCTTTAGTTCACAACTAAAGAGATTAGCCAAATAGAGAAAAAGTGGGCCTATTTCTAAAGTCATCCTTTGAGACTTTCAAAACCACACCACCCAGCCTGCTGCTAAAGGTACAGGGTTCCAGGAGGAAGAAAAGAGGCCCGAATACCCCCC
>NW_003852405.1:9496750-9501382 GCF_000181295.1 Otolemur garnettii
CCCCCGCCGCAAGATTGCCCACACCCGCTGCAGGGACTTTCTCGGCTCCATCGCTGCGTCTCTAGACCCCCCAGCGACCTGCCCCAATCCTGCCGTCCACACTCCCACCCCCAGCCCAGTGGCCCGGCCCCCAGATCCCAGAACTTACCTCAGTCCTGGTGTGCTGCGGCCGGCCCGGATCTTCTGCACCCGCAAAGGAAGGCCCAGGAGGCAACTCAGGGCCGTGGAGACTCTCAGGATTTGGCCCCCCTGCCAGGGTAGGGATTTGGGGAGAAGATTCTTAAGAACATCAGACGTGAGAACTCTCCTCCTCAGCCCAGGGGATGCACCCCCACCGCGATGCTTCGGGCGCCCTCCGCACTCACCCCTTCCATGATCCCGCCATCGACCTCCACCAGCTGCCCCGCCATGGGGGGCGTCCTGGGGCCTGGCCCGAAACCACCAGGCCTGCGCCGGCACCGGAGGAAGAGGACACACGGCCCCCAGCCCCGCAGCTCCGAAGCCGCAGTCCAGGCCGCCTGGCGAGAAAGCGGAAGGAGCGGTGCCTCCCGGGAATCCGATGTCAGCGGAAAGGAGCCCGCGCCAGTGCGCATGCGCACAGCTCTGCCGTAGGAGGCGGGGTCCGGGCAGTCCGGTCCCGGGTGCTGACGCTGCCCCGGAGGCCGCGGTGCAGGCGGGGAGGCCGTCGGGGAGGCGTTATGGAGCCGCATCAGGACGTGTGAACCGAAAGACTTATGCCCAGAGCGCCGCAAAATCTGCGGGAGACAGGACACCTGGTTTCAATTGTAACCGAATTCTCCAGTTGCCCTGTAGCCTCTTTACCTCTTTTCTCGAGGATCCTGGCATACCCTGAGCTGCAGACCCTTAAGAGCTAGGAGCTGACGATGTAAGAGAGGTGCGGACCCGGTGCAGGGCACCGACACCTGTTCAGTGGTCGGGTTTGCCTTCTCTGCAGCCTGTCTCTTGAAGCGTGTACATCCTAGTGCATCCATAGCTTTTCGTCCCTCGTAAGGAAGGGGTGTGTGTGTGTATGTGTGTGTGTAAAGTATTATCTTTTCCTTTGGTGAGACACTATTTTGGGGTGACGAGCAGACTCACTTATTCCCTCCAAAGTTACAAGTTTATGCCACCTTGCTTGAAAGTGTGTGCAACTTGATTCTGAGGGACAGTGCTACTAATATAATTCGCCTCAGGTCAGTGCAGGGGAAAAAAAGCCAGCCTCGGGCTCAGTGAGTAGGGCGCCGGCCTCATATACCAAGGGTGGCGGGTTCAAACCCAGCCCCGGGGAAACTGCAACAAAAAAATAGTCAGGCGTTTTGTGGCGGGTGCCTGTAGTCCCAGCTACTCGGGAGGCAGAATCGCCTAGGCCCAAGAGTTGGAGGTTGCTGTGATCTGTGACACCACAGCTCTCTACCGAGGGCAATAAAGTGAGACTCTGTTAAAAACAAACAACAACAACAAAAAAACCTTCCCTTAAAAAAAAAAAAAGGTAGCGTCTTAGTTCTGCCTGTGCCTCAATTTCCACAGTAGTTGAGTACCAACTATGTTAGCCTCTAGGTAAGCAGAGTGAGGCAGTTTCTACCTCGAAGTTATTGCACATAATGGAGAGTCTGAGAAGTAGTCAATTACAGTGTTATCCACAATAATAACAGACTCGTACTGCATTTATGGTACAGTTTATTAGGGGACACCAATTACAGTATAACAAACATAACAACAGGCAACATTTACTGAGCACTTAGGTGCTATATAGTGCTTGCATTCACAGCGTGATGAAGTACTAGCTTTACTGTTTTACAGTCTCCTGCGTTAAACAGTTTGATACAAGGTCACAGAGTTGTTAACTAGAAGAGTAGGATATGAACTTGGGTGGACTAAAGTGAACAGCACTGGTAATCAAAGCTCTGCTATTTCTATGACAAAGAATGTTCTGGGAGCACACAGACTATAGGGCTTGATCCAGTTTGGGACATGTCATATGCCTCCCCCTCCCAAATAGCTGGGACCACAGGTGCCCGCCACAACACCCAGCTATTTTTTGGTTGCAGCTGTCATTGTTGTCTGGTGGGCCCCGGCTGGATTCAAACCTACCACCTTAAGTGTATATGGCTGGTGCCTTAGCCACTTGAGCCACAGGCACTGAGCCAGATTAAATTCTTGTTACATGGCTGTGACCAATTGACCTGGAGATATCTAAACTGTGGCCTACATTTCTATATATTTATTTTTTAATTAAAAAATAATTTATTGGGCAGTGCCTGTGGTTCAAAGAGTAGGGCACTGGCCCCATATACTGGAGGTAGTGGCTTTAAACCCAGCCCCAGCCAAAAACTGCAACAAAAAATAATTCATTAGTAAAATACGCTAAGAACTCTATGCCTTCAAAAATATGTTTGCTAGTGAAATATTCTGTCTCATATTGATGGCTGCTGACTGACGGTGGTGAATATAATGGCTGGGGTGGTCGTGACAATTTCTTTAAATGAAATATCTGTGAACTTTGCTATAAGGATTAACTTTTCCTTTCACAAAAGATTTCTCTGTAGTATATGATGTTGTTTCACAGCATTTTACCCACAGTCAAACCTCTTTCAAAATTGGAGTAAATCATCTCTAACTGTGCCACTGTCCTATCAACTAAACTTAAGTAATATTCTAACTTCAGCTTTCTTGCTGTTTCAGTGATGCTCATGGCATTTTCACCAGAAGCTTCTGTCTCAAGACATTACTTTTTCTTGGCTGGTCCAAGTGCAGTAGTGTTTACAACTAATTGATCACAACCAGTCACAGATTCCTTTGTTCCTTCTCCACTCCCACTGCTTCACTTGACTAGCCTTTAAAAAAATAATAAAAGAAAGAAATCACTTTTTTTGCTCATCCATAAGAAGCAACTCTTCATCCTTTCAAAATTTTTTATCATAGTCACTGTATTATTTTTTTTTAATTTGAGATTGATATGAGGGTACACAAGACTGTTGCAGGAAGACAAGGCCCAACGGAGAGAAAGAGCACCCAAACACCACGTTTATAAGAGGAAGGGCTTTCTTCACCAGCCGGGAGCTTACGGCACAGAAGAATTCCAAATGTGCACTCTCCCACTGGCTTGGTCTTTCCCTTTTTATCCACAGTCAAAAAGTTCCACCCCACAGGTACCATTCTTATTGGCCAATTTGAATCAAGAAGGAGATGCTATTCCAGCCCCTATAGAACTACAGGACTTCACAGAACTTGGAAATGTCCAAGTTCCAGGAAGTTAAGTTTACAAATTCCCAAGAGCTGAGTCACCATGGAGAAGACCCTGCAGATGTATCCTTGTGGTTTCCTTGAGAAGACCTGTTCTCCTAGACCTCACCTTTCTGGGGTATCCTCTCTCAAGACTAGGCTACATTGTTTGCATTCGTAAGGTAAAGTCCAAGTTGGAGCTGCTTCCTCCACCCAGGAAATGTGCCACGTAACAGCGCATTGTTCCCTTGGATAGGAACACGCCAACCCTGTCCTCCCTGCCCCCTTCTTAAATGTAACTAAGTTTTTCTCTCAAGTGAGCAGTTACTAACCTTCTAGTTTCAATTTAGTATTCAGCACATGTGATGCTTGTTTTTCTATTCCTGTGGTACTTTTATGTAGTACTTTTTTTTTTTTTTTTTTTGAGACAGAGCTTCAAGCAGGCACCCTGGATAGAGTTCTGTGGCTCAAGTGTTTCTCCTGCCTCCGCCTCCCAAGTAACTGGGACTACAGGTGCCCACCACAACGCCCGACTATTTTTTGGTTGCAGCCGTCATTGTCTTTTGGTGGGCCCAGGCTGGATTCGAACCCTCCAGGTCAGGTGTACAATGTGGCTGGCATCTTAGCCGCTGAAGCCACGGGCACCAAGTCAGTACTTTTTTTTTTTAACAGTGTCTATCAACTGATAAGTAGGTAAATAAAATGTGGCATATCTATATGAAAAAGTATTGTTCAGGTATAAAAAAGAATGAAGTACTGATACCTGCTGTAATATAAATGAATCTTGAAAATATAAAGTGAAAAAACATAAATGAATAAGCTAGTCACAAAAGACATATATTCTATGATTTCATTTATATGAACTGTCCAGAACAGGAGGCAGATTTATAGAAACAGAAAGTGGATCAGTGATTGTTAGGGACTGAGGAGAGGAGTAGAGAAAGGGCAGTGATTGCTAAAGAGTAGGAGGTTTATTTTGTGTGTTGGGGGATGACAAAATGTTCTGGAATTAGATAATGTGAACAGTTGTCAAACTTGATGAATATATAAAATTCACTGAATTGATTATAGTGTGTAATTGATACCTCAGTTTTAAAAATTATAAAAAAGAAAGACAAATGTGAAAGAAATACAGCAAATTACCTTTAGGATTGAGAAGGATTATTATGATACAAAACCCACCAAGCATAAACAAAATGATTGATACTTTCAACTACATTAAAATTAAGTACTTGGCTCAGTGCCTGTGGCTCAAGTGGCTAAGGTGCCAGCCACATACACCTAAGGTGGCAGGTTTGAATCCAGCCCCAGCCCACCAAAACAACAATGACAGCTGCAACCAAAAAATAGCCGGGCGTTGTGGCGGGCACCTGTGGTCCCAGCTACTTGGGGGGCTGAGGCAGGAGACTC
>NW_003852405.1:9501402-9510838 GCF_000181295.1 Otolemur garnettii
CTTGAGCCCAGGAGTTGGAGGTTGCTGTGAGCTGTGATGTCACGGCACTCTACCCAGGGGGACAGCTTGAGGCTCTGTTTCAAAAATAAATAAATAAATAAAATTAAGAACTCTGTGCATCAGAAGACACTTTGAAAAAGCTGCCAGGTACCTATAATCTCAGCACTTTGGGAGGCCAAAATGGGAAAATCTTTTGAGGTCAGGAGTTCAAGACTAGCCTGGACAACACAATTGTTACAGGAAGAGGAGGCCCAATGGAGAGAAAGAGCACCCAAGCACCACATTTATAAGAGGAAGGGCTTTATTCACTGGCCAGGAGCTTACAGCATAGAATTCCAAATGGCCACACTCCCCTGATCTTTCCCATTTTATCGACAGTCAAAAGTTCCACCCCACAGGTACCATTCTTATTGGCCAGTTTGAATCAAGCAGGAGATGCTATTCCAGCCCCTATAGAACTACAGGATTTCATAGAACCTGGAAATTTCCAAGTTCCAGGAAGTTAAGTTTACAAATTCCCAAGAGCTGAGTCACCATTGAGAGAACCTTGCAGGTATATCCTTGTGGTCTCCTTGAGAAGACCTGTTCTAGACCTCACCCTTCTTGGGTATCCTCTCTCACAATAAGTCTGGCATGGTAGCACATGCCTGTAGTCCCAGCTGCTCAGAAGTCTGAGGGGGGAGGATCACTTGAGCCCCTGAGTTCAAGGCTGCAATGAGCTATGCCTGGGTCACTGCACTCCAGCCTGGGTAGCAGAGTGATATCCTACTCTAAAGCAAACACTTCCCCCCCCCCCAGAATACCCCCCAAATCAAGATCAAATCACATAGGAAGAAAATATTAGCAACACATACAAATGAAAAGGATTAGAATCCAGAATATATAGAACTGTTATACAAATTAACAAGAAAAAATTCATATCAGCTGAGTGCCTGTAGCTCAGTACTTAGAATGCCGGCCACATGCTCCAGGGCTGGTGGTTTTGAACCTGGCCCAGGCCTGCTAAACAAAAAAACAAACAAATAAACAAAAAAATAGCTGGGCATTGTGGAGGGCGCCTGTAGTCCCAGCTACTAGGGAGGCTGAGGCAAGAGAATTACCTAAGCCCAAAAGCTGGAGGTTGCTGTGAGCTATGACAGCACAGCACCCTACCCAGGATGACAAAGTGACACTCTGTCTTAATAAAAAGAAAAAATGCATACCCAAAGAAGGTAAAGGGGAAAAACAGCATAAGCAGGTATTTTAAAAATGATTAATAAACATATAAAAACATGCTCAACCTTATTATAATCAGGGAAATTGAAAGTCAGATCAAAACACTATTTTATAATTACTAAATGAGAGGGAAACTTTAAGTCTGAGAATATTAAATGAGGAACAAAAGAGACTCCTGTTACACAGTAGTAGCTTGGTGTGTATTTTGTACAATCAAATTAAAAAACAATCTAGGGTGGGCTGTGCCTGTGGCTCAAAAGGGTAAGGTGCCAGCCCCATATGCTGGAGATGGCGGGTTCAAACCCAGCCCTGGCCAAAAAAAAAAAAAAAAATCTAGGGTAAAGTTGAAGATAAGCATAACTCTCATCTCAACAATTCCATTTTTAGGTGTGTATTCCGGCCTTACTAATCAAAGTACAGTTGGCTAAACAATAGCATTTAAATCACCTGTAACTTGCCAGAAATGCAGAATCACAGGTCCATGTCTTTTGAATTTGAACTGAATTTTAAAAGGATTCCTAGTTGCAGCTGTCATTGTTTCTGGTGGGCCTGGGCTGGATTCGAACCCACTACCTTAGGTGTATGTGGCTGGCGCCTTAGCCACCTGAGCCACAGGCACCGAGCCGTTTATGTTGTATTATTATGTGACTTATCTATGGGCTTTTTATTTGGGGGTGTTTTTTGACTTTTTTTTTTTTTTTTTGAGTCAGAGTCTTACTCTGTTGCTCAGGCCAGAGTATCGTGATAGGTCACTGCCACTGTTGCAGGAAGACGAGGCCCAACGGAGAGAAAGAGCACCCAAAAACCTCGTTTATAAGAGGAAGGGCTTTATTCACCAGCCGGGAGCTTATGGCATAGAAGAATTCCAATGGCCGCGCTCCCCGACTGTCTTGGTCTTTTGGTTTTTATTGACAGTCAAAAAGTTGGGTACCACCCCATAGGTACCCTTCTCATTGGCCAGTTTGAATCAAGTGGGAGATACTATTCCAGCCCCTTCAATACTACAGGATTTCAGAGAACTTAAAAATTTCCAAGTTCCAGAAAGTTAAGTTTACAAATTCCCAGGAGTTGAGTCACCATGGAGAAGACCCTGCAGATGTATCCTTGTGGTCTCCTTGAGAAGACCTGTTCTCCTAGACCTCACCCTTCTTGGGTATCCTCTGTCACCACCTCAAACTCCTGGGCTCAAGTAATCTTCCCGTCTCCACCTCCTGAGTAGCTGCTGGGACTATCGGCATGTGCCATCACACTGGGGGTTAGCCTTTTTTTTTTTTTTTTTTTTTTTAGAGACACTTGTCTTGCTGTGTTGCTCACACTGGTCTTGAACTCCTGGGCTCAAGCTATTCTCTGGAGCCCTGGCCTTCCAAAGTGCCGGAATTACAGGCCTGAGCCAGGAAACCAAGTCTTGGGTAATATTAAATAATGAATTTGTGAAAGATCTGAGATTTTGTTTCACAACTACTAATCTTCAATGCTGAGGATTTAAAGGATTGTCTTTGTTACAATTTTTTCCTCTTCCTTAGATATCTGTGCAGAGAATAGACAAATGTCATCCTGGACATTTCCAGAAATTGGTTTCCTAGTTGCCCTGAGAAAGACTGCCTTAAAAGAAAGCTTTTATATATTCTTTACCGGTTCCACTTGACCCACATGTAACACTTTTAAGTGACAAGTCAATCCAAGTTATGCGTACTTGGCAGTTACTGCATATGCTATTCACCTACATTTGACAGCATCCTGTAAGAAGGAAAGGTAATGGCGATAACATTCATTTTAGACATTAGATAACCTTTCATCTTTCATGAAAAAAAATTGAGAAGCCAATATTGGCAATCAATATTGCCAGTCATTGTGAAGTGTTCCCATGAAACAACTAGTGGAAGGGAGCCTTGCTAAAAAGTATAGAAATGTTCCATTTTCTGTAATCAAAGCAGTTACAGTGTAAGCGGAGGAAGGGCGAATGAGTCCTACTCATCCCTCAAGTCTGACCTCAACTTAACTTTCTCCAGGTAAGTGCCCTTCCTTTGTGTTCCCTTAATACACAGACCAAAAAGATTACCTCTGGCGCACGTGTTTACACAGCAGAACCTGCCCAGCTCGGTCCGCGGAAGTTAGGTTCGCGCTGCCCTCCTCCCCCGCCCCTCCCTCGCCTCTCCCCCGCCCCTCCCCGGCCGCTTTCCCTCCCCGCGGGGCGCCCCGCCCCCCTCCGCGGTTGGCTGCGGCGTGGGAGGCTCGGCCCTGCGCTCCCCATTGGCCGCTCAGGGGGCGGCGCATTTCCCGCCTCCGGATAGGTCCCCGGGCCCAGGCGTCTTCTGCATCTGGGCTCACTTGTCATTTCCGGGGTAAAATGGCTGCAGTACGTGTGTTGAGAACTTGGAGCCGGAATGCTGGGCAGCTGGTAAGCCGGTTTGGGCATATCTGAAGCCAGGAAGGATGACTGTTGGGAGTCACCCAGGAGTGGTGTGTTCCTTTCTCCTCCGAGTGCCACGCATACAGTGCACGCGTGATAGACAGGTGGAGGGATGCATGCAAAACGAAGGACAGAAGGTGGCCAGCCGACCCGTCTGGAGTGGAAACGCACTCCTGCCCTGTACCTGGGCGCGCTTTTGCAGGGACTCATTCTCCCTGCCGCTCCTTCTGCACCCGAGGCCCGGCTAACCTTTCTCCTGCTAAACTTTCCTCCAGCACCTTCCAGGTGCCAGGCATTGCAATAGGGAGGTGGGATACAGAGATGTATTCAGCCAGCGTATGTTGAGCGCCCACGGTGTACCAGACACTGGTAATAGGAGCCCTACCCTCGGGGAATTTACAGTCTAGAGGAAGAGACCGTTCAGCCAAAGAATATCGCCATGATCCTTGCCTCTGAGGAACCGAGATGCTTCTTACTCTTTGGTCCGTCCTTCTCCATGTGGACAGCACATACCATTTCAGCCCTTCTATCACCGAGGCTGTGTGTGACTCACTACCATCTCCCCTGCACTTCCCACTCATTCCCACAGTCTTTTAGCACCAAGCACTGACGTGTCCTGGTAATAATACTGTTTCATCCTGTTTGCTTAGCGTTTTTCTTCCTAGCACCTTCCCCCCTTTCCATTTCCCTACATTTTGCTGGCCTTGGTGGACCCCCTTGGTGGACCTCTTCAAGAGCCTGGTATGTACCAATACTGAGGATACACTGTGAACAAGACAGACACCATCCCTTCCCTCTCAGAGATTACGACTTGTGGTGGAGGACAGGGCACAAGGGAGATAGGGAGATAGGGAGAGACACTAAGCAGTAACAACCCAGCATGAGAAGTCCGATGATAGGACAAGTGCTTAGAGCTACAGGAAGGCACAGGAGTGGAGTGGACACCTATGGTGGACATGGAGGTCAGAGAGGAGCTCCCAGAGGATACTGTATAACCTGAGATTTGGGAAGGGATAAGTAGGAGGTAATCAGAGAAGGGGCCTCTTCTCAGCTGCACCTTACCAGATATTGGCCTCTCTTCTTTTGGGAGCACTTCATTCTTGCCTTTTGTGATACCATCTCCTTCCTACACTGTTGGCCACTTACTCCCAGTATCTTCTTTCCCTACCCAACTTTTATGTATTTATTTACTGACCCACAGGCACTGCCCCGACCCAACTTTTAAATATTGGTGTTTCTAAAACTCTGACTTTGGCCTTCCGTTCTTTTCCCACTTTCTGGGTTATCTCATCCACTTTTTAGATTTAGTTATGCTGACAATTCCTAAAGTTCCCACCACGTCTACTCTAGACCCATATATTCCACTGCCCTGGAAATCTCAAATTGTAGGTGTATGAGGAGTTTTTCAGCTGCAAGTCACAAAAGCCCAACCAATAAATAAGAAAATTGAGCATTTATGAATATAGAACATTGGCAGCTGGCATCCATTAAATGCAGTTTTCATCCTTTTTTTTATCTCATGGGAAACTTGAACCTATAGTTAAACTTACACGGCATGCTTAAATTATGTTAATCAAAAAAAAAGTGGGTGGTGCCTGTGGCTCAAAGGAGTAGGGCGCCAGCCCCATATGCCAGAGGTGGTGGGTTCAAACCCAGCCCTGGCCTAAAACTGCAAAAAAAAAAAAAAAAGAGTAAAGAAAGAGTACACTTAGTGTGCTTTGAACTTTTTTTTTTTTTTTTTTGAGACAGAGTCTTACTTTGTCACCCTCAGTAGAGTGCTGTGGCATCACAGTTCATAGCAACCTCAAACCCTTGGGCTCAAGCAATTCTCTTGCCTCAGCCTCCCAAATAGCTAGGACTACAGGTGCCCACCACAACACCCAGCTATTTTTAGAGACAGGGGTCTCACTCTGGCTCAGGCGGTTCTTGAACTTGTGAGTTCAGGCAATCCACCTGCCTCAGCTTCCCAGAATGCTAGGATTACAGGTGTGAGTCACTGCACCTGAACTTAAACTTCTTTTGAAGATAATTTAATTAACAATCTTTAAAATTTTCACAGCATACCTAAGATCCTCTCAGGACACATCAGTGTACCACAGCACACTAGTTGAAAATCACTGATTAAAGGCGGTGCCTGTGGTTCAGTGAGTAGGGCGCCGGTTCCATATATGGAGGGTGGTGGGTTTGAACCTGGCCCTGGCCAGACTGCAACAAAAAAATAGCTGGGCATTGTGGCTGGCACTTGTAGTCCTAGCTATGCAGGAAGCTGAGGCAAGAGAATTGCTTAAGCCCAAGAGCTGGAGGTTGCTGTGAGCTGTGATGCCATGGCACTCTACTGAGGGTGATAAACTGAGACTCTGTCTCTTAAAAAAAGAAAAAAAAGAAAATCACTGATTAAGTGGCTCATGATTATCAGGGTTGTCATTTCCCTAGCAGTTCATTGAGCCCTTCCCTCCTGGTCACAAGAGGGCTGTTACAACTTCTCATTCCAAGTTTAAGGCAGGAAAGAGGAGGGGTGGAACCAGCCAGACTTAATGGCTAGAACTGGGTTACATGGTCACTGGTCACTGCTACCCATCTGCCATCATGCCTCAATGCACATGAGATTCTCTAGGCTTCGGAACTGAACCCTCAAACCTGTTTCCCTTGATTTTAGCCTGCAATTCTCTCTCTCAAAAAATCTGATCACTACTTTTCCACACTCCCCTCAACTGCATGTGTCCTGGTCCTTCCCAATTGGACCTTCTATCTCAAATCTTATGCCTTTCTAACCCATTCTTCACACTATAGCCAGGGTAATCTTTAAGACACATTTGATAATGCCATTTTCTTCCATAAAACTTCTCTCAGCAATATGTCCAAAATTCAGATGACTCTGAGGCAGTTTTTGTTCTGGATTATTCCAATCTTTCAGGCTTCATTTCTTACTAAAAGCCACCCCACTGTGCTAACCCCAACTCTGACACTGCCCCACACCAAACTCCACACTAAAACACATTAAAACTCTATTGCACAGGCCAGGCACAGGGGCTCACACTTGTAATCCTAGCACTCTGGAAAGCCAAAGAGGGTAGATGACTGAGCTCAGAGGTTCGAGACTGAGCAAGAGCAAGATCCCATCTCTACTAAAAACTGAGATAAGAGGATCTTTTGAGCCCAAGAGCTTGAAGTTGCTGTGAGCTATGATACCATAGCACTCTATTCAGGGTGACAGAGTGAGGCTCTTGTCTCAAAAAAGAAAAAAAAAAAACTTTGTTGAACAAACTTTACTTAACTGAACACTGAACACACATTGTGCTCTCTCTGAACTCCAGACCTTTGCACATGTATTTCTCCTGGTTTAGACTCTTGCCTTAATCCCCTGTAGCCTTGTATGCAACACACCTCATCTTCTGGGTTACTCCTACTCATATCTCAGGTCTTACTTCACCATAACTTTGTCCAGGTAGATTCCCTTCCTTTGGGTTCCCTAACACACTCTATTTCCCCATAATGGCACTATGTTATAATCGCCTGTTCACTTGTCCTTATCTTTCACCGGACTCTACATTCCATAAGAGAAAGAATTGCATCTATTTTGTTCTGTATATCGGGTGGCCATAAAGTTTGTGTGCAATTTAAAATAGTTGTCTATTTTATTTATTTTTATTATTATTTTTTGAGACAGAGTCTCACTATCAAACTCTTGGGCTTAAGCAATTTTCTTGCCTTGGCCTCCCAAGTAGCTGGGACTACAGGCGCCCGCCACAATGCACAGCTATTTTTTTGTTATTGTTGTAGTTGTCATTGTGGTTTGGCAGGCCCAGGCTAGGTTCGAACCCACCAGCCTCAGTGTATGTGGCTGGCACCCTAGCCACTGAGCTACAGGCACCAAGCCTCATTTATTTATTTTTGAGACAAAGTCTCATCTGTTGTCCTCAGTAAAGTGCCGTGGCATCATATCTCACAGCAACCTCAAACTCTTGGGCTCAAGCCATTCTCTTGTCTCAGCCTCCCAAGTAGCTGGGACTATAGGGAGCTACAATGCTTGGCTATTTTTAGAGACAGGGTCTTGCTCTTGCTCAGGTTGATTTTGAACCTGTGAGCTCAGGCAATCCACTTGCCTTGGCCTCCCAGAGTGCTAGGATTACAGGAGTGAGCCACCATGCCTGGACTAATAGTTATCTCTTAAATTGCATGGGATTTATATGGCCACCCTGTATAATCCCAAGTGCCTGTCATATGGTATGTACTAATATATATTTGTTGAATGATTAGTAAGAAACAATCTGGTTTTTCATCTTTTATAAAAGGTTTTTGAAAGAGTTCTTCCACCTATAGTAAATTATTTAGATGATTTTTCGTTGTGGTTTACACTTCCCTGAGACATCATGCATTTGGTTCTTGATTAACTTAACCATGCCACACTAAATATTTTTATTGTGTCTATGTTCCTGTAGTAAAGCACAGTAGTTTAAATTTAAGACTTTGAATATAGTCATATACCGCCTATATTTAGCTTTGAATTTCCAAGTCTAGCACAGTGTCTGACTTAAGGAGCTCTTAGGTTTTAATGTATTGAGTTGAATACATTCAGGCTCACTTATTTCTATAACATATTATTTTGTATTATACTAAGTTGTTTTATAAAATATTTAAATCTAAGTAGTCACCTATTAATTACCATAAGAAAACCCTTGCATATAATATGCATTTTCTCAGTGTCTTTATAGGCTAACTATTTCTTTAGAATTCTTTAATAGTTTTATTTCAGGAAGTCTTAATGACTTAATATCTACAAGCTGATGTATTCATACAGGATATATTGTTACAGTTTCCTTCCTTTCAGAAGAATTTTGGACAATATGAACATATTATCAACTCTAAACTTAAGGATGTGATGTTACTAAATAAATGAACAACAAAATGTTCTCTGTGTGTTAGAATTTGAGTTCTTTGATTGCTTAGGCAAAAATACTTACTAACCAATCTTTATAAACTTGATCGTCACTGTGGCCATGCACTGTGGTGCCTAGATAGTTTGATATTTATCTTGTGATACTGATTGTTCTACTTTATTTATTTATGTATTTATTTTTGAGACAGAGTCTCACGCTGTCTCTCTGGGTAGAGTACCGTGGCATCATAGCTCACAGCCAACTCTTGGGCTAACGTGATCCTCTTGCCTCAGTTTTTCTATTTTTAGTAGAGGTGGGGTCTTGCTTTGGCTCAGGCTGGTCTCAAACTCGTGAGCTCAAGCGATTCACCCGCCTCAGCCTCCCAAAGTGCTAGGATTACAGGCTTGAGGCACAATCTCAGTGTAATTGTTCTACTTTGAGAAAAGAACTAAAATTCAATTAATACTTAAAGAGATAAGTCACTAAGATCATTTATAAATGCTTTTACTTTTTGTTTTCTCTTCTGTAGATTTGTGTTCGATATTTTCAAATATGTAGCAATGTTCATGTTTTGAAGCCAAATTATGTGTGTTTCTTCGGTTATCCTTCATTCAAGTATAGCCATCCACATCGCCTACTGAAAACAACTACTGGTGAGTATGACCTCAAAGTAGCATATATAAAATAATGTTTTGTATTTTATTCAGTAATTGATTATTTCAGTATATGACCTTTCACATACTTTCCTTACTATGTATGGTGTCTTGAAAATGTTCGAGATAGGTTGTGCTGTCATCAGCCTCACTAAGGGCACCCTGCCTTGTTCTGCCTCTGCCCCCTTCCCCAAACCCATCCACCAGCCAGAGAGATTTTTTTCTTAAAACTATAGACTTGGCTCAGCGCCTATAGCTCAACTGGCTAAGGCGCCAGCCAC
>NW_003852405.1:9511583-9523304 GCF_000181295.1 Otolemur garnettii
AAAAAAAAAAAAAAAAAAAAAGAGTTTGAGGTTCAGAACGGGCCCTTGGGGTCTGCAAGTTGGCTCCACAGCCTAGCACCCTGTCCCTGCCACCTGTGATTGCGCGCTGCGGCCCGCGAGGGGGTCGCGGCCGCTGAGCCTCCCACAGTGGGCTGGCCAGAGCATGGCGGCCATCCCCTCTGGTGGCTCGCTCATGGCCGACCACGACTACTACCAGCGCCGCCTGGGCAGGGCTTCCCGCAGCAGCTCTTGTGGGAGCACCGACTACCGGCCGTCGCCCAGCACCAAGGCTGATCCAGGTCACTGGTGAGCAAGCTTCTTTTTCAGAAGGTCCACGCTCCGGTTCATGGCCACAGTTGTGGAGTCTCCAGAGCACCTGAAAGCTCCCCAGGTCTCCAGAAAACTGACAACCCGTGGCCTAGCTCAAGAAGTCACGAGGAAGCAGCCGTGCAGCCAGCCCAGTACTGGGCTCTCGTCCTGCTATGAGCCCTGCTCCACAGCCACCAGCTCGACACACAGGCTGCAGGACACAGGAAAGAAGATGGCAGAGGCAGCCAGAGCCCTAGCCTGTACTGCCCACGCATACACACCCTTTCCTGGCACCCTGTAACTCCTCACTTACACCAAGTGGAAAATAAACTCCAAACAGCCAGCAAAAGAAAGAGTGAAGTTGCTGTGACCTATGATGACGCCATAGCACTCTACCCAGGGTTACAGAGTGAGACTCTGTCTCAAAAAAAATAGACCTATAGTCACAGATCTGATATTGTAGATAAGACTCTTTATCAGTTAATTATTGCTGAATAACAAACCACCCCGCAACTCAGAGGCTTAAAGCATCGGTGATTGGTTCTTTCTCAGGATATAATGGATCCTGGTTCCTCTGCAGGAACCTGGCCTCACACACATGGCTGTGTTCAGTTAGAGGATCCGGGGCTAGGAGGTCCATATGATGTCCCTCGCATGTCTGACAGCTGGTGCTGGGTTTGGGCAGGGCCTGTCGCTTTTCCTCCGTGTGGACTCTCATCCTCTAGTGGACTGAACCAGCTCCCTTACTGGGGATCTGAGGGCAGCATTCCACAAGGGAGAAGGTAGAAGCTGCGAGGACCTAGAGGCCCAGCCTCCTGCACTTCTGCTTTATTCTGTGGTCTAAGCAAGTCACAGGCCAGTAATGTAGCCTCTACTTCCTGATGGCAACAGCCACAAAGTTCCAAATTAATTTACTTCTAGCTCGTGATTGCTGTTAGGATAAAGTCTAAATATATCAGCATAGCATACAAACCCTTTTTAAATATGGGCTAATTTCTTGCCAAAATGCTGTTTTTCGTCATATATAACTATTTGTCATTTTTTTTTTTTTTTTGCATTTTTTGGCGGGGGCTGGGTTTGAACTCACCACCTCTGACATATGGGGCCAGCGCCCTACTCCTTGAGCCATAGGCGCTGCCCTATTTGTCATTCTTTAATAAGGCTGGGCATTATCACATTTTCTTCCTTTCTCTTCTCCTTCCCTCTTTTCTCTTCCCTTCCCTCCCTTCCCCTCACCTCCTCTTTTCTCTTTCGTTTGGGGGACAGGGTCTTCCTCTGTTGCCCAGGCTGGAGTGCAGTGGGAAGATCATAGCTCACTACAGACTCACACTCCTGGACTCAAGTGGTCCTCCCGCATCAGCCTCCTGAGTAACTGGGATTAGAGGCATGCTGTATCATGCCTGGCTAATTTTTTAGAAATTTTTTTTATAGATATGGTGTCTCAATATGTTGCCCAAGCTGATCTCAAACTCCTGGCCCCAAGTAATATTCCTGCCTTGGCATCTCAAAATGCTGGGATTATAGGCATGAGCCACCATGCCTGACTGTATCTATTCTTAAGCAAAGTAGAATTATTTTTTAATAATTTTTTTTTTTTGAGACAGAGCCTCAAGCTATCCCCCTGGGTAGAGTGCTGTGGCTTCACAGCTCACAGCAACCTCCAACTCCTGGGCTCAAGCGAGTCTCCTGCCTCTGCCTCCCAAGTAGCTGGGACCACAGGCGCCCGCCACAACGCCCGGCTATTTTTTGGTTGCAGCCGTCATTGTTTGGTGGGTCCGGGCTGGATTCGAACCCGCCACCTTAGGTGTATGTGGCTGGTGCCTTAGCCACTTGAGCCACAGGTGCTGAGCCTAGAATTATTTTTTGTCAAAGATGTTGACTTAATAACATTTTTAAAAGGCTTTCGATGCCTTAATGTCAACCTACTTTTCAGAAAGGTGCCAGTGTATACTCTGAGCAGCGGGCTGTGAGAGGGTCCGGCTTACTAGAGGGGAAATGAGGAATCTAATAACTCCATATGCAAAATGTATTTTGTATTTCTTTACTACTCACTTAACTCTTCATATTCATTAAAGAAAAACTTAAAAGCTTAAGCAGTCTAAAGATAAAGGAGTACTCCCTAAATAGATTCAGAGTAATTTTATTTTTTTAGACAGAGTCTCACTTGTCGCCCTTGGTACAGTGCCATGGTGTCAGCTCGCAGCAACCTCAAATTCCTGGGCTTAAGCTGTTCTCTTGCCTCAGCCTCCCAAGCAGCTGGGACTATAGGCACCCACCCGCTTTGGCCTCCCGAGTGCTGGGATTACAGGCATGGGCCACTGTGCCTCACCACCAGAGTTAACCTGGAAGAGTGAGAAGGTCCATACATACTCTCTACTGACCAGAATCCAATCCAGTATCATTGGCATCCAAAGGTTGTTAAAGGAAGATAGAAGCTGAGCACAGTGGTATATACATATAATATCAGCTACTTGGGAAGCTGAGGTAGGAGGCGCTCTTGAGCCCAGGAGTGCAAAGCTGCAGTGTGAATAGCCACTGTATTCCAGCCTGGCAACCTCTATACCCAGATCTCAGCTCTATAAAAAGGAGTAGGGGGTAGAAATTTGAAAAGGGGCAGGAAATGGAAAGAGGAAAGAAAAGACTTCGGGATAAGTTGGCAGAACAGAGTTGGGCAAATAAGAATTTTTCATCAAGTCCGTTAGATATAGAACTGCCTGATTTTTGACCACTAAGAACCATAATAGTTATAGGAGGTCCAAAGAGATCTGACAGCAGTCCATTTATGGTTACTACAGTTTCACACATAAAACAAACAGATTTAGCTGGGTCTCTCTTTGGATGATGTCTTTGTTCCATTTTCTACTCATTACTATTGTTTCAAACTCTCATTAATTTGTTAGTAGAGCTTTCTATGGCCCCATAAAAGAACATTATTTTGGAAGGTGGAAAATGTAAATTCTTTGGCAGTGTCTATAGGTGTCTGTTGTGGAATGATTTATTTAAATCTTTGATGGTTATGAATAGTTATGCTTTTAGAAATTATAAAATGCTGTTTTTCTGTCTGTGAGATGGACCAATTCTTGCCTTTGAGAATATTTTCTAATCTTAGATGTAAAAGCATTTGTTGGTAATGCATTACATTTTAAATGAGATCTTTCTCTTTGTCTTTGCAGCTTTACATGGACAAGTTGTTCAGTTCAAACTCTCGGACATTGGAGAAGGGATTAGAGAAGTAACTATTAAAGAATGGTAAGTTAATCTGAAAAAAAATTATATGTAAAAATAAAAATAATTTGAATACAAATAAGTAGGAATCAATTTAAATTGAGAAACTTCTTTATATAACATACAATGCTATGTTATAATAGCATTATAACATAATGCAAAGTAATTTGCTAAATTACTTTGTCTTGACAATATGCTGGAATTTATTATCTATCAAAGAATCTTATTTGATGAAGTTTTTTAAAGATTATTTTTCCCTCTTGTTAAAAAACTCCTTTTACTATTTACCCCTCACTTCAGCTAGAAAGGAGAAATTGGCTGAGTGTAGTATTTTGTGCCTGTAATGCAGCACTTTGGGAGGCCTTAGGATTGTTAGGGTCAGGAGTTTGAGACCAGTCTAGCCAACACAGCAAGAACATGTCTGTACAAAAAAATAAAAAAAAATTAGTCTAGTGTGGTAGCTAATGCTTATAATCCTAGCACTCTGGGAGGTGGAGGCTGAAGTATCCCTTGGGCTCAGAAGTTCGAGACCAGGCCAGGCACAGTGGCTCACACCTACAATCCTAGCACTCTGGGAGGCCAAGGCAGGTGGATTGCTTGAGCTCACAAGTTTGAGACCAGCTTGAGCGAGAGCGAGACCTCTTCTCTAAAAATAGCCAGACACTGTGGTGGGTGCCTGTAGTCCCAGTTACATGGGAGGCTGAGGCAAGAGGATCTTTTGAGCCCAAGAGTTTGAGGTTGCTGTGAGCTATGATGCCACAGGACTTTACCAAGGGCCACAAAGTGGGACTTTGTCTTAAAAAAAAAAAAAAATGAAGTCTATGGAGTATTTTCTTTAACCACAATGGAATAAAAATAGAAATCAACAATAAGAACAACACAGGAAACCCCACAACCACATGGAAATGAAACAATATGCTCCTGGATTATCAATGGGCCAATAAAGAGATCAAAAGAAAATTAAAAAATTTCTCAAAGCAAATGAAAATGAAAACAACATATCAAAACTTAACAGAATACAGTAAAAGCAGTATTAAGAGAAAAGTTTATAGCAATAAATGCCTACGTCAAAAAAGTAGAAAAGCTTCAAATGAAGGACTTAATAGTGTATCTCAAAGAACTAGAAAAACAAGAACAAACCAACCCCAAATTAGTAGAAGAAAAAAATAAAGATAAGAAAAGAAAAAATACAGTTTAGAACAGAAATAATAGAAATGGAAAAAATACGAAAGATGGACAAAACAAGAAGTTGTTCTTTTTGAAATGATAAACAAACTTGACCCACCTTTAGCCAGACTAAGGAAAAAAGAAGACCCAAATAAATAAAATCAGAGTTGAAAAAAATATTACAATCAATACTGTAGATATCAGTAGGATTGTCAGTAAATACTATAAGCAACTGTATGCCAAAAAATTGGAAAATCTTGAAGAAATGGATAAATTCCTGGAGATATACAACCTACAATGATTGAACCAGGAAGAAATCTAAAACCTGTGTAAACCAATAGCAAGTAATGAGATAGAAGCAATGATAAAAAGTCTCCCACTAATGAAAACCCAGGACCTTCACTGCTGAATTCTACCAAGCATTCAAAGAAGAATTAATACCTATCCTACCTAAACTATTCCAAGAAATCAAGGAGGGAGGAAGTGTCCCAAATGTCTTCTCTGAGGCCTGTATCATCGTGATATCAAAACGAGACAAAGAGCCGACAACAACAACAACAAAAAAAAACTATAGGCTAGAAAACTATCTCTGATAAACATAGATGCAAAAATCCTCAACAAAATACTAGCAGAACAAATTCAACAACACATTAAAAAGATTCATCATGATTAAGTCGGATTCATCCCAGAGATGCAGGGATTATAGCAAAACAATGTGATATATCAACAGAACAAAGGACAAAAACCACACAATCATTTCAACTGAGACTGAAAAAGCATTTGATAAAATCCAACATCCCTTCATGATAAAAACTCAAAAACTGGGTATAGAAGGAACTTACTGCAACAAGATAAAAGCCACATATGATAGACCCACAGCTAGTATTATACTCAGGGAAAACTACAAGCCTTTCCTCTAAGATCTGAACCAAGACACTACTGTTATTTGACATAGTGCTAGAAAGCCTACCTAGAGCAATGAGACAAAAGAAAGACGTAAAGATCATTTAAATTGGAAAAGAAGAAATCAAATTATTTGTAGATGATATGATCTTACATCTAGAGACATCCGAAAAAACTATTAGGACTGATTAACAAATTTAGTAAAGTTGCAGGATACAAAATCAACATACAAAATTTAGTGGCATTTCTATAGCATATGCCAACAGTAAATACTGAAAAAAGTATCCAAGATAATAATTCCATTTACAGTAACCACAGATAAAATAATATACCTAGGAATAAACTGAACCAAAGACATGAAAGACTTCTATAAGGATAACTATAAAATAGTTATGAAAGGAACTGAAGAAGGCATAAAGAAATGGAAAGATACTCTATACATGGACATGCTCACACATGGACTGGAAGAATCAATTTTTTTTATTGAGACAGAGTCTCACTTTGTCACTCTTGGTAGAGTGCTGTGGCATCACAGCTCATAGCTACCTCAAATTCTTGGGCTCAAGTGATTCTCTTTCCTCAGCCTTCCTAGTAGCTGGGACTATAGGTGCCTGCCACAAGGTCTGCCTATTTTATTGTTGTTGTTTAGCAGGCCGAGGCTGGGTTCAAACCCATTGGCCTCAGAGCATGTGGCCGGCACTGTAACCACTGAGCTATGGACCCTCCCTGGAAGAATCAATTTTAAGATGTTCATACTGTCCAAAGTAATTTAGAGATTTATTGTAATTCTCATCAAAATACCAATGATATTTTTCATAAAAATTTTTTTTTTTTTGAGTCTTACTATGTCACCCTTGGTAGAGTGCCATGGTATTATAGCTCACAACAACCTCCAACTCTTGGGCTTAAGAGATTCTCTTTTGTTTTTTTTGAGACAGATTCTCAGTATGTTGCCCTCAGTAGAGTTGCTGTGGTGTCACAGCCCACAGCAACCTCAAACACTTGGCCTTAAGCAATTCTTATATCTCAAAGCCCAGCTATTTTTTGTGCAGTTGTCATTGTTGTTTAACTGGCCCAGGCTGGGTTCGAACCCATCACTCTGTGTATGTGACTGGCACCATAACTACTGTGCTATGCGCGGAGGCTTAAGAGATTCTCTTGCCTCAGCCTCCCAAGTAGCTAGGACTCTAGGCACCAGCCACAACGCCTGGCTATTTTTTTGTTATAGTTGTCATTGTTGTTTTAGTAGGCTCAAACTCGCCAGCTTCCGTGTATGGGGCTGGCACCCTACTCATTAGCACCAAGTCAATTTCATAGAAATATTTAAAATCCTAAAATTCATATGGAACTACAAAAGACCCAAATAACCAAAGACAGCCTGAACAAAAAGAACAAAACTGGAGGAATCACATTACCTGTCTTCAAATTATACTACATAGTTGTAGTATCCAAAACAGCATGATACTGGCATCAAAGCAGATGCATAGACTAGGGTGACCAGACGTCCCGCTTTTGGCGGGACAGTCCCGATTTTTAACAATTTGTCCTGCAGTGTTTTAAAAAAGTCCCGATTTTTGGAAAGAACGCACCAAGGGTGGGGGGGACAGGAAGGGAATCTACGGTTTTCGTCTGCCATGTGACCATTTTGCCAGAATATGAGTTTTATATTATTTTTGTTAATTTTATAATGTTAAACTGTAATAATAACAAATACTTGTTGAGAAGTGATAATATTGAGAACTGCTTATCATTGTTGTCAGGCCCTGACCTGCCCCCTGCCCACCGGCCATGTTGTCCCACTTTACAAATGTTAAAATCTGGTCACCCTAGCATAGACCAGTAGAACATAATAGAGAGCCCAGAAATAAATCCACATATCTATAGTGAATTTATCTTCAACAATGTTGCCAATAACATACAGTTGGGAAAGGATAGTTCCTTCCATAATTTTGCTGGGAAAACTAGATATCCATAAGCAGAAGAATGAAAAACTAGACCCTTCTCTCTTGTGGTATATAAAAATCAAATTAAAATGGATAAAAGATTTAAATTTAAGACCTGAAGCTATGGAACTACTAAAAGAAAACATTGAGGAAATACTTATTATATAATACCTAATAATTAATATTATTAATACTTGATTAATACCTACAAAGCACAAACAATCATAGCACAAATAGATATATGGGATCGTATCAAGCTAAAAGGCTTCTGTACAGCAAAGTAAACAGTTGACAAAGTGGAGAGACAAGCCACAGAATGGGAGAAAATGTCTGCAAATTGTTCCTATAATGGAGATTAATAACTGGAATATATAAGCAGCCCTAACAGCTCAATAGGAAAAAATCAACCAATCCAATTAAAAAATGGGCATAGGATCTGAATAGTCATTTATCAAAAGAAAACATCCAAGGGCCAGCTTGCTGTGGCTCACACCTATAATTCTAGCACTCTAGGAGATGGAAGTGGGAGGAATGATTGAGCTCAGGAGTTTAAGACCCACCTAAGCAAGAGAAAGATTCCCATTTCTACAAAAAAACAGAAAAATTATCTGAGTGTGGTGGCATCATGCTTGTAATCCTTGCTACTTGGGAGGCTGCAGGAGGAGCACTTGAGCCCAGGAGTTTGAGGTTATAGTGAACTAGGATGACACCTCTGCCTTTAGGCAGGACAACACAGTGAGACTCTGACTCGATAAAAAAATATAAAGAAAGAAAAAAGGAAGAAAGAAAAGAAAAAGGAAAAAATGATATTTGAATCAAAATTCTATGTAGTGTGTGCATATATCAGGTTTGGTCCCATTCCTCTTCCTTTTGCTAAGACTGTCGAGAAAAGCCTTGTGAAGAATACCTAAAGTTATTAAGGGGGTAAAGGGACTTAAATTCAAAGGAAGGCTAAAGTAATTGTAGAAAGAAAAACCAAGGGACGTCCTACCTAAAATTCATGAAATTATAAAAGACATTTATCAGTTTTTAAATTTAATTGTAGTAATTATGGTCATCTCTTAAAGATTGGAAAAAGGTAATATATGACAATAAGTGGAAATACTACTTTAGAACTCCCCCCCCCCAATAAATGGGTCAGGCAGAAAACTTGACCAATTAATTTCCAATTAATTTTTTGGAATATAGACTATGAATGGCTTTAAAAAGTTTAGTATTTCTTTTCTTTCTTTTTGAGACAGAGTTTCATTTTGTCACCCTTGGTAGAGTGCTGTGGCTCACAGCAACCTCAAACTCTTGGGCTCAAGTGATTCTCTTGCCTCAGCCTCCCAAGTAGCTGGGACTGCAGGCGCCCACCACAACGCCTGACTATTTTTAGAGATGGTGGTCTCGCTCTTGCTCAGGCAATCCACTGTGAGCTCAGGCAATCCACTTGCCTCAGCCTCCCAGAGTGCTAGGATTATAGGCGTGAGCCACTGCGCCCGGCCAGTATTTCTTGTAAATATATCTAAGAGACTCTGGAATCCATTACAGTCTTTTTCCAAAACATTTTTTGGTACAACATCTGAAGTAAATGCGGGGCTGGATATTTACTGATCTCCCTCAGTATGGCATTCACACCACTAAGATGTAACCTTAGTGGTTATGATTATTTATGTAAATATGTCTTGTCTCCTTTTCTTTCAGGTTTGTAAAAGAAGGAGATACAGTGTCTCAGTTTGATAGCATCTGTGAAGTACAAAGTGATAAAGCTTCTGTGACCATCACTAGTCGTTATGATGGAGTCATCAGAAAGCTCTATTATAATCTAGATGATATTGCCTATGTGGGGAAGCCATTAGTAGACATAGAAACAGAAGCTTTGAAAGGTACTGTAAATCTGTTCATCTGTTTTACCAGATTGATTACTGCTGTCCTTTGTCAGTGGGTCCCAATTAATAGAGATCTTGAGGGCTGACCACAGTGGCTCATGCCTATAATCCTAGCACTCTGGGAGGCTGAGACAGGTGGATTGCCTGAGCTCAGCATGAGACCAGCATGAGCAAGAGCCAGACCCCATCTCTAAAAAATAGCCAGGTGTTGTGGTGGGTGCCTGTGGTCCCAGCTCCTCGGGAAGCTGAAGCAAGAGGATCACTTGAGCCCAAGAGTTTGGGGATTGCTGTGAGCTACGATTCCATGGCACTCTACCAAGGGTGACAGTGTGAGGCTCTATCTGAAAAAATAAAATAAAATAAAATTAGCTGAGTATTATGGTGGACCCATAATACTTGTAGTCCCAGCTTGTAGTCCCAGTAGCTTGTAGTCCCAGCTACTCAGGAGGCGGGAGGATCACTCCATCCCAGGAGTTTGAGGTTGCTGTGATTTGTGACACCACGGCCCTCTACCCAGGGTGACAGAGTGAGACTGTCTCAAAAGTAAAAAAACAAAAAGAAGTCTTGATATAGCAAATTATACATGTAAAATTATATCACTTTTTTCATGTAAAAGGATGTTTTTTCCTGTACAATGTGGGTGAATCTCAAAGAAATTATGCTGAAGGAAAGAAACCAGAAAAAAAGGAGACCATGCTATATGATTCCATGTATGTAAGATTTTTAGACAATGCAAACTAATCTTTAATGACAGAAAACCAATGAGTAGTTGCCTGATTTTGGACCCAGGAGAGGTAGCAAGGGTTGGGAGAGAGGCATTACCAAGGCACACAGGACACTTTTAGAGGTGGTGAATTTGTTTATTAATCTGGATTGTGGTGATGCTTTGTGGCTATACATATTGCATAGCTTATCAGATTTTGTATTGTTATGTGTGTATGTGCAGCTTATTATATGTCAGCTACACCTCAATAAAGGTCTTAGAACAAGATTAATGAGATTGAATGGGTTATGTGTAGAATAACGATTACGTCCCAGAGAACTGATCATTTGCTATCTCTACTAGAGGGCGTCCCAGAAGTTGCCTCTAAAGTCACCATGTATAGTATCTTTGTCTTTTTTCTGCGTAAGACTTTTACATTAAATTATCTGAGTCAGCATACTGGTAGTTGCCTACCATTAAGAGGAAAAGCATTAGTTTTTCTGAAAATGTATTTTACCCTTATTCTTGACTAAAAACTTGTCAGAATATTAAATTCTAATAGGTAATATTATGTAGGTGATACATCACAAAATGTTTTCCAGAAAAGGTGAGTTGCAGTAAATTACTTGATCTTTTGGAAATATAATTTTGGTATATAATATATTTGGATATTTATGCATTGCTCTTACTTTAGCAAATATGCATTATCTTAAGATAGTATTTGGGGTTCCTACAATTGAATCTCCTGACTTTCCTTGGGATTTTAGTCTTAATGCTAATCTTTCTTATCAATCTCTCCAATAACTTTGACAGATGTGGACAATATACAGGGCTTCTGAAAGTTCAACATAATCATGCCTTGAGCTATAGGAGTTGTATTCAGCTACTTTGAACAGAAAGAAAATTTACTAGGGCCATAAACTAAAGGGAACAGCACAGAGTGAGTCAGCCCTAGGATTGAATTTCAGCTCTTGGATTCATTAGGTGTGTGACCTTGGGCCAGTCTTTTCATCTCTTAAATCATTATTTTTTAAATCGATAAAATGAGGATAATAATACATCTCACACAGTTGGAATGAAGATTTAACTAAGATATTGTATATTTAGTATGGTACATGACACGTAATGGGTGCTCAGTTTTCCCTTTCCTCATTCATCTTTAGGGGAATTTTTTTATAGCTCCACTGGTAAAACCATAGACAAGCGAAGAGGAATGAATAGACTATCTTTCCATAGTTGCAGTGGGGGTAAATTTTTATTTGCTTACTACTGGATGTCAAAGCTATCAAATCTAGTTGTCTGTTAATTTTCAGAAGTTCTATCAGTCTTTAGTTTACCAATTTATTCTGCTATACATTGTTGATCTCCTAACAGCAAACTGCGACAATTAAATGCTCTCATCTCAGGGAAGTATTTAAGATTGTCACAGATTTTGGCTCGGCGCCTGTGGCTCAACTGGCTAAGGCACCAGCCACGTACACCTAAGGTGGCGGGTTCAAATCTCCAGCCTGGGCCCACCAAACAACAATGATGGCTGCAACCAAAAAATGGCCAGCGCTGTGGCGGGCGCCTGTAGTCCCAGCTACTTGGGAGGCTGAGG
>NW_003852405.1:9524159-9525407 GCF_000181295.1 Otolemur garnettii
CTCAAGCGAGTCTCCTGCCTCAGCCTCCCAAGTAGCTGGGACCACAGGTGCCCACCACAATGCCTGGCCATTTTTTGGTTGCAGCCATCATTCTTGTTTAGCAGCCCGGGCTGGGGATTCGAACCCACCACCTTAGGTGTATGTGGCTGGCGCCTTAGCCGCTTGAGCCACAGGCGCCGAGCGAGTCTCCTGCCTCAGCCTCCCAAGTAGCTGGGACTACAGGCGCCCGCCACAACGCCTGGCCATTTTTTGGTTGCAGCCATCATTCTTGTTTAGTGGCCCGGGCTGGGGATTCGAACCCACCACCTTAGGTGTATGTGGCTGGCGCCTTAGCCACTTGAGCCACAGGCGCCGAGCCAAAACACCCATTTTTTAACTTGTAGCTGCCATATGATTTTAACAGAAGTATATACCAGGTACCAGTATAACTGACTCCTCCTCCATCCCTACTATTAGGATAATTGTGTTTTCCGATCCTGAAGTAACTCAGCTACAGTAGACCCTTCATAGTTGACCACTTCCCCACACCGACTACTCCTTAAGTGGACCTAATTTTCACAGACTGGAAATGTACATATCAGTACAGTAGACACATAGGTTGATATGTTGACCAGTTTGTTACAGTCCTTGGGGGGGCCAACTTGCAGAGGTTCTACTGTATTATGCATTTAAAGTATAAACTTTAAATTATTAAGATATTGTAGTCTACTAAGATTTTTTTTTAATGTTTTCAATTGAAGTTAAGTCTTACCTTGTTACCAGATTCAGAAGAAGATGTTGTGGAAACTCCTGCTGTGTCCCATGAAGAACACACACACCAAGAGATAAAGGGCCAGAAAACACTGGCGACTCCCGCAGTTCGCCGCCTTGCAATGGAAAACAATGTAAGTTCATATGTGAGTCTGAGATTGCCTAGAAAGTATACATCTGTATCTTGGAGAAATTAGCCAACTATCCCACGATGAAATGGCTCAAGTTAGAAATAAAGAAAACACGAAAATGTTTATTAATAAAAAGTGATAGTTGTATAAAAGTACTTGGGAGAAACGAGAAGTTGTGAACTTACTATAACATTAATTATAATTAACATTAATGGAACAGCGTGGATTTATTATTTTTTCAATCTTTAATCTTTTTTTTTTTTTTTTTTTTTTTCTTTTGAGACAGAGCCTCAAGCTATCCCCCTGGGCAGAGTGCCATGGCATCACAGCTCACAGCAACCTCCAACTCCTGGGCTCAAGCGAGTCT
>NW_003852405.1:9525823-9537551 GCF_000181295.1 Otolemur garnettii
CAGTGTATGTGGCCAGTGCCCTACTCACTGAGCTACAGGCCCTGGGCCTTATTTTTTCTTAAAGCCTATTTATACTAAGAGCTCCCATTTATTGAGCACTTGTAAATACCAGTCAGCACCTTAAATACCAGACCCACCTTAGGTTGGGTCTTCTATAAGCATAGCTTGAGATAAGAATTTGGGCACATGTGATGGATTGATTGAAGGAGTGGAAAACCTATAAAAGGAAGGAAGGAAGGAAGCAGGATGAGAAGGAGAAGAGAAAGGAAATGGGCCAGGTGTGGATGTGGTATCAAGGATCTGTCCTAATTCAATGGGGAGAGCCCGAGAATTCCAGCTTCGTGGTGAGGAGGACAGCCTTTTATATTGCCTCTGCCAGTCATTGAATGGAAGGCAGAAAGCCAGGCAAGTGGGCTCCCTGTCTCTGTGATAAGTAGCCCTGTGAACTAAGAGGCAATTCTAAGACTTGAAGTGGTTAAATAACAAGTTTGAGGATATAGAGCTTACATGGTATGGGAGCCAGAATTCAAAAATGAGTCTATGTCACTTTAACACCAGTGCTCTTAGACATTATATGGTGTTTCAGCCATCATGGCCTCTATTATTGGAGCACATGCTACTCTTTGAATAGGTGCCAGACACTGTACTCACATTATCCCTAATCCTCGTAGCAACCTGCAGGATGGTTTGGATTATTCCCATTTTGCTGATGAAAAAGGGCAGGGAGGTTGATTAACTACAGGTATCTAAAATCCCCTTAACTGAACTGGGGATTTGAACACAAATGTTCCTGTTTCTTTTTGTTTGTTTTTGAGAAAAGTATTAATAATTAAATTACATATAACAAAAGTTTTAGAAAAAAATAAAAGTCTACATTTTGGAAAAACATTAATAGAATCATTAAAATGTTCGTTCATACCCTTTCAGCCAGTTATGCTGCTGCTGCAGAACTATGTCAAGAAAATAATCTAGGAGACATTCTTTCTGGTGTTTTATATAGCCAAAAATTAAAAGGTGTATATGTGTTCAAAATCAGGCAAATGCTTCGGTAAATTATGTTTTATACCTTTGAAGAATGTATATAATCCTTAAATGTGCTTAAATATGAAGACCATTTAGCATAATTAAAAATGGAAATAATAATAGGGAACACTATTAAGGGCATCAGATGAAATGATGGTTTTATATATTGCTTTGAGAGCTATAAAAGCAATTTGCCAATATATTTTTTTGTTTGCTTTTTGAGATGTCTCACTCTGTTGCCCTGGATAGAGTACAGTAGTGTCATGTCTCACAGCAACCTCAACCTCTTGGGCTTAAGTGATCCTCCTGCTTCAGCCTACTGAGTAGTTGGGATTACAGGTGTCCCTCACAATGCCTGGCTAGTTCTTCTATTTTTGGTATAGATGGGGCCTCACTTTTGTTTATGCTGGTCTCAAACTCCTGAGCTCAGGTGATCCACCTGCTTCAGCCTCTCAGAGTGCTAGGATTACATATAAGCATAAGACACCACCCCTGATCACAAACATTTTTTTGTAAATTATATAGAATGAATACCTATGTAAGAAATGTATGTTTGGCTTCCCTATGTCATTTCCTAATGATATATATAATAACTAGAGTACTTATATGATTACTAGAGATGAAATAGTGGGTTTTATTATTATAAATCACCGTTTTCTTATTGTAATTTGCATATTTGTAAATTCAATTTGTTTAAAACTAAAAACCAGTTACATTTACAGTTGTTTATAATTGCCAAAAACTTATTTGTTTAAATTCTCAGAGTTTGTTATAAATGTAGTGTTTGACACTTTTTTCTTTAAGGTTGTCCTTAGAGATGCATTAATTCAAATGAAGCTAGACGTAACCCTGAGAAATTAATTAAGCACACTATGTGTGAGGATATCATTCAAGCTAATGTGCTTATTTTTTATTTAAATAGAATTAACTGTTCTGTACTGGTATTTCCAAAGCAACTATTGGAAAAAACTAATTTGAGAGAACTTTGGTATAATGATTAATAAATTACATGTTTAATTGATAGCTAATATCAGAAACATAGGTCTAAACTTGTTATAGTGTTATTTCTTCTTTAAATTCTCAAATTCTTAGTTCTCAGTGGTTGTTTTGGAGACAGTCTTACTCTGTTGCTCAGGCTAAAGAAGAATGCATAGGTAACAACAGCCTTGAGCTCGTGGGCTCAAGGGATCCTTCTGTCTCCTGAGTAGTTGGAACTAAAGGCATCTGGCACTAGGGCTGACAAATTAAAAAAAATTACATTTTGAAGCAGGGTCTCACTATGTTGCCCATGCTGATCTTAAACTGTGGCCTCAAGCCATCCTCCCTCTGTAACCTCCCAAAGCACTGAGATTTCAAGTGTGAGCCACCACATCTGGCCCAGTTCTCCCTCTTCTTATGTGGTCTCCAAGAGTAGAAAAGATTGAGTAAAAATTATGCAAGTGATTTAAAAATATCTGACTATTTAAAAATGCAAGTTTTTTTTTTTTTTGGCTGGGGCTGGGTTTGAACCCACCACCTCTGGCATATGGGGCCAGCACCCTCCCCTTTTGAGCCACAGGCCCCACCCTAAAAATGCAAGTTTTTATAATAGTTATGGATTATATAGATACCTCACAGTTACCAGTGTGTACAAAAGTAATAAATGATTACTTATGTAGAGTAGCTGGAGCTAATCTATTAAGATAAGGAAAATGTTATTTTCTTGTTCTAATTTATTGGGCAGAGATATTTTTAACTTCCACTGATTAAATTCCATTTTGAAATTTTAATGGTTCATTTTTAAGCAGTTGTATTTTTAGCATTAAAATATGTCATTTTTTAGATTAAACTGAGTGAAGTTGTTGGCACAGGAAAAGATGGCAGAATTCTTAAAGAAGATATTCTCAACTATTTGGAAAAGCAGACAGGAGCTATATTACCTCCTTCACCAAAAGCTGAAATTATGCCACCTCCACCAAAACCAAAAGACATGACTATTCCCATACCAGTATCCAAATCTCCGGTATTCACAGGCAAAGACAAAACAGAACCCATAAAAGGTAAAAATAAGAACAGTAACGTAAGATGCTTATTTGGGGGAAAGCTACTTAAACAGATAAATGTATATAATACAATGTTTTCAGTTCTTCCTAAAGGGTAAGTTCAAATTCAGCACATAATTTTTTAATGGTGCGCCAGGATTCCCAGGCATTCCAACCTGGGATGGTGGTCAACAAGGGAGATGATGCTGGAGACTTTCATAAAAACTTAGTGCATAAAAGCCTGAGAGTCTGAAGAGACATATATAGTCTTTTGTGCCAGCTGGCAGCTCAAGACAGTATAGCACTGGTCCTGCTTCTCAGGGGTCTTTTATTGGATACAGCCACAGGGTAAACATGCAAGAATGCACAGCAGTTAAAGATAAAAGGGAGCTTAAGTCTTCCAGGAAGGTTGAGTGAAGGGCAGCAGTGGGTAAATAAGATTGGTGAAAGCTCTTCTAGGAAATACTTTCAATTTATATGTACTATTAATTTCTGAAGAATGATACATTAGCAGGTTTCTTGGAGTACAAACTTGTACGCTTGTAATTTTTCTGTTTGCAGATTTGCTCAGAATATTTTAAACATTTATTATTTTTAGTTAGCTTTCTAAATAGCTACTTCTAATTTGTTATGTATAAACTCTTAGGATGATTAACTTCCAGAAGAGTGGTTTGGCAAGGAAAGCCAAGTGGTAAACACTGAATTGCATCCTTTTGAGTTCTTTCTGTGCCATAGCATTTAGAGCCATTACCTGCTATGTTATTCCACTTGCCACCGGGTGTTGTGAGGCAGCTAGAACTCCAGTGCTGAGATTAGTGACTTGCAGTGTATGTAATGTGATGTGATCAAGATGGTAGCAGGAGGAAGAGTTTAATCCAGAGAGTAAAGAACATTAGAGAACCTTCTATTTTTAAAAAAGGGTAGAAGGGATTTAAAATTTTAAATAACTCACAGTTGCATCTTTTCCAGGCTTTCAAAAAGCAATGGTCAAGACAATGTCTGCAGCCCTGAAGATACCTCACTTTGGATATTGTGACGAGGTCGACCTTACTGCGCTGGTTAAGCTACGAGAAGAATTAAAACCCATTGCTTTAGCTCGTGGAGTTAAACTCACCTTTTTGCCCTTCTTCTTAAAGGTGAGATTTCATTCATTTCAAACGGGGCTTGAGAAGGACATTTCAATTTTATTTTATAAATATGCAATGTGTTGACTATGGGTTTGAATAAAATATTACTTCTCATCATATCATATAGTTAGAAAATGTATAAGTGCACTGTTTCCATGGGATTTCTACAATGGAAATTTTTGTCATATTTTTATATGCATATATCTTTGAGGTAGGTGGAAATTATCCCGCCAGTTAAGTAAAGCCTTTAATTCTAATAGAAACACTCCAGCAAAGTCATGACTTGACATTGATTTTGCAAATGTCACTAACTAGAAGGCAGAGAGGAAAAACATAAATGTCACTCAGAGACACTCAGGCCCCAAAGTATATTAAATGTTCGTGCCAACTCAGCCCTTCGTTTGGCCAAGGACACCAGCTACCGGACTGACCTCTCCTGGCCAGTGCACTTTGAAATCCTTACTACATTTTCCTTCTACACAGGGAAATAGCTTGCCTCCCTTTCTCTGTTTTAATTCCTAGTGTATATTTAGACCATAGATCTATTTCTCACGGAGATCTTAAGACTACATGTAAGTAAAGAGATCACTGAGAAAAATCTCCTTAAATCTCCTTGATCTTTACAAGCTACTTGACTACTTTATATTTCATTTTGAAAGCACGGCTTCTCAACCTGTGGGTCGTGACCCCTTTGTAACAATGAAAATACATCTTGCATATCAGATATTTACATTACGATTCATAACAGTAGCAAAATTACAGTTATGAAGTAGCAACGAAAATAATTTTATGGTTGGGGGTCACCACAACATGAGGAACTGTATTAAAGGGTCATGGCATTAGGAGGCATTAGGAAGGTTGAAAACCAGTGGATCAGGGTGACCTAGTTCTGCACTGCTTGAAGGTAACATCGGAAGTAATATGTCCAGGTACATGGAGACTTGGAATTAAACTCAGCATAAATAAGAGTTCTCTCTCTACTTTTTTTTGAAACAGAGTCCCACTTTGTCGCCCTCAATAGAGTGTTATGGCATCCTAGTTCACAGCAACCTAAAACTCAGCCTTTTGCCTCAGCCTCCCAAGTAGCTGGGACTATAGGTGCCCACCACGACGCCCAGCTAGTTTTTCCATGTTTAGTAGAGACAGGGTCTCACTTTTGCTTAGTCTGGTCTTGAACTCCTCAGCTCAAGCAGTCCGCCCACCTTGGCCTCCCAGAGTGCTAGGATTGTAGGCATGAGCCGAGGCTGCTGGCCTTTCTCCCTCCTTTTTAAAATACTTCTTACTGCTTAGAATCGCCTATCCTTCTAAGTTAAAGGTGCTAAGGTTGCATTCTCTTTCTGTTAAACAGGCTGCATCCTTGGGATTACTACAGTTTCCGATCCTGAATGCTTCTGTGGATGAAAACTGCCAGAATATAACATATAAGGTTGGCTATACGGTGTGAAAATGATCTTGTTATAAATAGAACATTGTGCCAATGTGCTTGTGGGCTAGAGAGATTTCTATTGTACCTCAAATAGTGGTATTTTCTAGATTAGAATTAAAAATATGGGATAAAACAGTAACTTAAGTATAATTTATTGTTATTGTTATTTTTACAGGTGAATAATACTACTATCTAGATATGGAGATTGGTATTTTTAAGCTTTTTGGGTTTTCTGCTTAAGCTAATGGAAATACAGTAGAACTTCTATAAGTTGACCACCTAAGGGACTGTAATAGGTGGTCAACATAAGGAACTAGGCCTACTATGCTGGTATGTACATGGGGTACATGTCCGGTCTATGAAAATTAGGTCCACTTAAGGAGGTGGTCAGTGTAGAGAGGTGGTCAGCTATGGAGGTTCTACTGTATATGACTGTACCACAGTAGACTGTGTTATTTACCCTTCTTGTCCTCTCTAAACGAAGCAGTCCTCTCAAAATGAAATTCCTGAAATTTTAAGAATAAGAATAACTTAAATGAGAAAGGTAATGTTTGAAATCAATTTGAGCCAACTCTTCTGTTTGGAGTGGATGCTTCTTAGGACCCAGAACATTTGAGGGTGCTACTCCCATGTACATTTCTCATTAGAAATATACCACTAGGAAGTGAGTTTAGATATTCTGCATTGTCAGATATAAAATACTAATGTGATTAATATAGCTGACTATATTTTAATATTTCCTGATTAAGTATATACTTGTTTTAAAATTTCAGGCCAGAAAATGATGTTTACTTTCTTTTCTTTTTTTTTGAGACAGAGTCTCACTGTGTCGCCCTCGGTAGAGTGCTGTGGCACCATAGCTCACAGCAACCTCAAACTCTTGGACTGAAGTGAGTCTCTTGCCTCAGACTCCCAAGTACTGGGACTACAGGCACCTACCACAATGCCCAGCTATATTTTTGATGTAGTTGTCAATTGTTGTTTACCAGGCCAGGCTGGGTTTAAACCCACCAGCCCTGGTGTATGTGGCCAGCGCCCTAGCCACTGAGCTACGGGCACCGAGCCAGTGTTTACTTTCAAGCTCATAACCCTATGATAACTTACTATTTATGTTAAGATATTCACACTTTCAGGATATCATTCTTACCTACTTTTTAAAAAATATATAGAATTATTCATATTTTTCTTTATCTCACCTTTTTCTTTTTAATATACTATAGACATCATTATAGGTAAATATAGTGTCGTTATCATTTATTTAGTGACTTATTCATGAACATTTTAGTTTGCAGTTTCTCAAACTTATAAACAATTTGTATTCAGCATTCCTGTGTATCTTTACATATTTCTGCATTTAGCTTTTTAGAATGTATTTTTATAAAGTTAAAGTTTGACAAACATTGTCCTTTGCTCTCCAGAAAGTTTATACAGGTTGAGTATCTCTTCTCTGAAATGCGTGGGACCAGAAACATTTTGGATTTGGGTCCCCGGTTTTGGAATATTTGCATATATACAGTGAGATATCTTAGGGATAGGACCTAAACCTAAACACAGAATTAATTTATGTTTCATATATACCTATATACATAATGCCAAAGGTAATTTTATACAATTCTTTTTTTCTTTTCTTTTTTTTTTGTGTGTATGTGACAGAGTTTCACTCTGTCGCCCTTGGTAGAGTGCTGTGATGTTACAGCTCATAGCACCTTCAAACTCCTGGGCTCAAGCAATTCTCTTTCCTCAGCCTCCCTAGTAGCTGGGACTACAAGTGCCTGCTCCAACGCCTGGCTATTTTTTGTTGTTGTTATAGTTGTCATTGTTGTTCAGCAGGCCCTGCCAGTTTGAACCCGCCAGCCCCCATATATGTGGCCAGCACCCCAACCACTGAGCTATAGGCGCTAAACCCAATTCTTTTTTTCTTTTCTTTTTTTTGAGACAGAGCCTTAAGCTGTCTCACTGGGTAGAGTGCTGTGACATCACAGCTTACAGCAACCTCCAACTCCTGGGCTTAAGCGATCCTCCTGCCTCACCTCCCAAGTAGCTGGGACTATAGGCTCCCACCACAATGCCTGGCTATTTTTTGGTTGCAAACGTCATTGTTGTTTGGTGGGCCTGGGCTGGATTTGAACCTGCCAGCTCAGGGGTATGTGGCTGGTGCCTTAGTTGCTTGAGCCACAGGCGCCGAGTCCAATTCTTTTTTTCTTAAGAGATGGGGTCTCCTTTTGCCCAGGATGGAGTGCAGTAGCTAGATCATAGCTCACTGTAGCCTTGAACTCCTGGGTTTGAATGATTCTCCCATCTCAGCCTCCTCCATAGCTAGGACTAAAGGTATGCTCTGCTGCCACACCTGTCTAATTTTTAAATCTCCAACTCTTAGCCTCAAGCAATCTCCTGGTTCAGCCTCCCAAAGCACTGGGATTAGAGGTGTGAGCCCCTGTGCCTGGCATTATTTATAATAATTTTGTGCGTAGAACTAAGTTTTGACTGTAACCCATTATTTGTTGTTACATTCCCAGTAACAATAAAAGAAATAGCCTGTTATTCTTATTAATAAAAAATATCATCTTTTTAAAAGCATATTTTAGAAATTATTTTTAAATTACAATTATTGTTTTAAGAGACAAGACCTTGCTTTGGTGTCCCAGCTGGAGTACAGTAGTGTGTTCACAACTCACTATAACCTCAAATTCCTAGGCTCAAACAATTCTCCAGCCTCCCCATTAGGTAGGACTATAGGTATGTGCCAGTGCCACCACACCTGGAATAATTTTTTTTTTTTTGAGACAGAGTCTTACTATGTTGCCCTCGGTAGAGTGTAATGGAGTCACAGCTCACAGCAACCTCAAAGTCTTGGGCTTAAGCAATTCTCTAGCCTCAGCCTCCCAAGTAGTTGGGACTACAGGTGCCCACCACAACACTGGGCTATATTTTGGTTCTAGTTCTCATTGTTTGGCAGGCCCAGGCTAGATTCGAACCCGCCTGCACCAGTGTATATGGCTGGCACCCTAACCACTAAGCTACAGGCGCCAAGCTGGAACAATTATTTTTTTAATTATTTGTAGAGACAGGGGTCTTTTTGTGTTGCCCAGGCTGATCTCAAATGGCTGGCCTCAAGCAATTCTCCAGCCTTCAACTCCCAAAGTGCTGGGATTACATGTGTGAACTGTAATCTCATACCTCTGCTGGCCCTCTTAAAATTATTTCTTTTAAATCATTGCCAATCTGGTAAAAATCATTTTTGGTAGTTATTTTTAGAAGAGAATGAAAGTTGATTTTTAATTTTGCTATTAACTTATTTAAAGGCCTACTATGTAATTTTTATTTTTTAGGCTTCTCATAACATTGGCATAGCAATGGATACTGAGCAGGGTTTGATTGTCCCTAATGTGAAAAATGTTCAGGTCTGCTCTGTATTTGACATCGCCACTGAATTGGATCGCCTCCAGAAACTAGGCTCTGCAGGTCAGCTCAGCACTGCCGATCTTACAGGAGGGACATTTACCCTATCCAACATTGGATCGGTAAGTAGTAATGGTGTCCAAATTCATAAGCTGTAACAAGATTTTTTATTATATGTTTAATTAAAAATGTAAAATATCATTTATCATTTGTTCACTGAAAGCTTAGTTTTTCTAATCTCCTTTTTTTTTTTTTTAATAGATTGGTGGTACCTATGCCAAACCACTGATATTGCCACCTGAAGTAGCCATTGGAGCTTTGGGATCAATTAAGGTACCTATATTAAATAACTGAAAAACAGAGTTCAGGGTGGCACCTGTAGCTCAGTGGATAGGGCGCCAGCCACATACAGAGGCTGGCTGGCGGGTTTGACCCCAGCCTGGGCCAGCTAAAAACAATATTGACAACTGCAACAACAAAAATAGCTGGGTGTTGTGGCGGGCACCTGTAAGTCCCAGCTACTTGGGAGGCTGAGGCAAGAGAATCACTTAGACTCTGTCTCAAAGAAAAAAATAAACCCAGAGTTCAAGCACATTGGGGGTGGGAGTAATAACCACTTCTAAGATTTTCCCCTCACTTTATAGGTTTGACTTTGTGAATTTGGGTCAGTAAATCTATTTAATTTCTTCCTAAGAACTTGGCCTACAATTTTGGTGGCTGCCTCTATATGTAATAAATAGTGGTGCCCTGGATCATTTCTGAATGGATCAACCATTGTGGATTATGCTAGGATGGACACAAGTCTTTATGGATAATCGTAAATACAGCCAATCTCTAATCTCCTATTAAAATATCTTTGAATAAAGAATACCAAAGAGGGGCAGCGCCTGTGGCTCAGGGAGTAGGGCACCAGCCCCAGCCCCATATACCGGAGGTGGTGGGTTTAAACCTAGCCCTGGCAAAAAACTGCAAAAAAAAAAAAAAAGAATACCAAAGAATCAGCTGGGCACAGTGGCTCATGCCTGTAATCCTAATCCTAGCACTCTGGGAGGCTGAGGTGAGAGAATCTCGAGCTCTGGAGTTCAAGACAAGCCTGAGCAAATTAGCTAGGCATTCCCAGCTACCTTGGAGGCTGAGGCAGGAGGATCACTTGAGCCCAGGAGTTTTTGGTTGCTGTGAGCTATGATGATGCCACTGCAGTCTAGCTTAGCCTAGGTGACAGAGTGAGACTCTGTCTCAAAAAAAAAAAAAGGGAATCATTGAGAATATTAGTTAAAAACCCAGATTTCTTGGCCTTGGGGACTAAGTCCCCAGAACTTATATTTTGAACAAGAATTCAGGTGGGGCCAACAAAAATGATCTGTGACTATGTTTTAGGAGACACTTACTTAGAATAAGGGTTGCGATGATTCTTAACCCTGGCTATACATTAAAATCATATGGAAGTTTGAAAAAATTTATGCCCAGTCTCACCCTCTACAAACTGAATCAGAATTTTGGGGGATGGGGCTCGGGCATCCATATTAATTCAGTGTTGTGGACCATGAAGGTAGATGAGCTCCTGGATGCTACTTCAGTATCACCATTACTAAATGTCATTGTCACAGCATTAACCTGGGTTTTGTTCTGCATGTTTGTTTGTTTGTTTTTTCAGAGACAGAGTCTCACTTTTATAGCCCTTGGTAGAGTGCTGCTGTGTCACAGCTCACAGCAACCTCCAGCTCTTGGGCTTAGGCGATTCTCTTGCCTCAGCCTTCTGAGTAGCCAGGACTACAGGCGCCCGCCACAACGTCTGGCTATTTTTTGCTGCAGTTTGGCCAGGGCTGGGTTCGAACCCGCCACCCTCCATATATGGGGCCAGCGCCCTACCCACTGAGCCACAGGCGCCGCCCTGTTCTACATGTTTTAAGAACCTTTCTGCTTTTCTATACTTATAATGCTTCTACTTTGAACATCTCTGGGACTTGTCTTCATGAATTTACTACTTGCATCTTGTATCCCAAACACTCACACAAGCTTTCCTTCAGCCTTTGAGTTGCTTTCTAAGTTATTCCATCTTCCACTTTCCTTTATTGCAAACTGAGGAGATGGAGAAAAATCATAAACACACAGCATGACACTTGTTGGTTCCAAATCAGGATTTCTCTGAGTGGTGACTTCTCTATCATTCATTCCCTTCCCAACAGGAATTCAGCATTTGAATCTCACAGAATTATGGTTTCCAAACCACTATACCTGTTTGATAGCTTTATTTTTCTCTTTCCTTAAAGAGATTTATTTATTTTTCTGAATTATATGTGTGTGCATGTATATAATTGTGATTATATACACAGTGTGACAATTAAGTTCACAAACCCATCTTAGAAAAAGTGCCACATACCTCATTGCTGAACATCATTGCAGTCACCTGCAAAGTATTCCCCAAGCAATTTGGGAACTCTTTTTCTGGAATGACCATGAGAACTGCTGTCGTGCCCCACACAAAAACACACAATAATAATGAACATCATTCAGCAACACCTTGCCACATGTTGACACAAACACATGTGCCAGACACTAATATACCAAGGTCAGGAAACCTTTCTGAGTTTGCACAGTGTTGCCAGTGTAAGCATGTGGTGGCAAGGTTGCCAATTTAATTGTCAGGCCTCAGGCTACGACAGCTTTGATTTGCATTGTTTCCATTTTTTGGCTATTCACAATGATGCTGTATCTGTTCAGTAGATATATAT
>NW_003852405.1:9537571-9554079 GCF_000181295.1 Otolemur garnettii
GGTAAGAGACAGGGTCTAACTATACAAAGGAGCTATTAAAAGATAATTTTTATTTATTTATTTATTTTTAATCTATTTAATTTATTTTGACTGGGGCTGGGTTTGAACCCGCCACCTCCGGCATATGGGGCCGGTGCCCTACTCCTTGAGCCACAGGCACCACCCCCAGTAGATATATTTTTACAGAATCATTTTGCCATGTTCTCTTCAGCTGTGAAGCATCGTTCTTTGAGCACATCTTATTCACACCCTAATGTAATCTTTGCCACGTAGGGACAAGTGGTATTTCATTCCTTTCTTCTTTTTGTATTATCTTTCCTTTGCTATTTTCACCTTTCCTTATAAATTTTTAATTCTTTGTTGTTAAGTTGTTTAAATCAAGAAACCTCCACATTACTCAATTCTCAGTCTTCTTCCTTGACCGACTTAGCTGTACTTGAGACCAATGGTCAATTCCACCTTCTTGAAACGCTTTCCTCACACTGACCTGCAGCGTATCTGTCCGCTCTGGTTCTCCTCCTGCCTCACTGCCTGTGCCTCAGTCTCTATTGCCCTTATCTCATGTTCCCAATCTCAAACATCAGAGCACCCCAGGATTTAGTCTCACCCCTTCTTTATCTGATTCAGTCTCATGGCTTTAAATACCATTTATACACTGATGACTCAAGTTTTTATTGCTAGATTAGACCTCTTTTTTTTGTTTGTTTTTGAGACAGAGTCTCACTCTGTAGCCCTGGACAGAGTGCCATGGTGTTATGCATAGCTCATAACACCTCAAACTCTTGGACTCAAACAAGCCTCTTGCCTTGGCCTCCTGAGTAGCTGAGAATACAGGTGTCTGCTACCTAAAATCTGGCTAGTTTTTCTTTTTCTTTTTTTTCAGGAGTTATAAAAGGCTGGTCTCATACTCTTGAGTTCAAGCAATCCACCCACCTTGGCCTCCCAGAGCTCTAGGAATACAGAGCACTAGGTGTGAACCACCACACCTACATTAGACCTCTCCTTGAACTACAAACTAATATCTTGCTTGGATGTCTAAAAGGCATCTCGGGTTTTAAGAGGCCCCAAACTGAGCTCCTGCTCGTTTCTCTGTCCTCAAATCTGTGCTTCCTGAAGTCTCCTGTTTCAGTGATTGGCTCTTCTGCTCAGACACCTCCAATGGTTTATCTTGCTCAGAATTAAAGGCAAGTACCTGTAGTGGCCTCCAGGCCCCTACACCGATGCTACTCAGAGTGATCCAGATCTGTACCTGGTGTGACTTTTGTAAACCAGGTGCGAGGAGATAAGTACAGAAAGGGACAGTAGAGCTTAGAAACTTTAATAGCAGTTTGATGGTGAGATTTTATGTCTGTTGAATCTAATGTTAAGAAGTTCCAGCACAGTCTATACCTTCTTCCCTCCGTAAGGCCTGATCAGGGGTTGACCAAGTAAGTGTCACAGAGCTTCCTCAGGGCCTGTTTGATCTAGTGAATGTTGGTTTCCACATCCACAGTGGACACAGTGTGTTGTGGTCCTTTTTTTTGAGGCAGAGCCTCAAGCTGTCCCCCTGGGTAGAGTGCTGCGGCATCACAGCACACAACAACCTCCAACTCCTAGGCTCAAGCGAGTCTCCTGCCTTAGCCTCCCAAGTAGCTGGGACCACAGGCATCCACCACAACACCCGGCTATTTTTTGGTTGCAGCCATCACTGTTGTTTGGCAGGCCGGGCTGGATTCGAACCTGTCACCTTAGGTGTATGTGGCTGGCGCCTTAGCTGCTTGAGCCATAGGCGTTGAGCCGTGTTGTGGTTGTCATGGCTGACTATGGTTGGGAGAACTTGATGGCAGTGTTCAAGCTTGTTTTTCCTGGGGGTTCTGATGATATTTGGGCTGCCTGTACAGCTGCAGTCTTGGCAGGGAGATGAATGATGGGCGGATCCTCTTTTTTGTATATGGCTGTGAACTTATTTCAGCACTGCCTTGTTAAAAGGAGTAATAACGGAGGATTACAAATGGAATGAAATGTGGAGATGACATAGACCAGGGACATTTGCTTAATCTAGAGTATGAGATCACATGGAAATGTGGGCATTTATAGGACTATATAATTTTTAAAAATTTTCAAATCTGTAGTTTGCATAAGAATCCTTTTTAAAATTTTATTTTAATAGATTTGAAGGGTACACATGGTGTTTTGTTACATGGATGTATTGCATAGTGAAGAAGTCTAGGCTTGTATTGTCCTCAGCACCTGAATAGCGTACATTGTACCTGACAGGTAGTCATTCACTTTTAATGTGTTTAAAAATATATATATATAGTCTTGGGGTGGCGCCTGTGGCTCAGAGGAGTAGGGCGCTGGCCCCATATGCCAGAGGTGGCGGGATCAAACCCAGCCCTGGCCAAAAAGAAAAAAAATAGTCTTTAGGGGTTTAGAATTTTTTTAAAGTCCTTACCAATACGGATTGAGAAGCATGACCTTTAATGACATGCTCCCTTCCACCCAGTGCAGCTCTGATCTCATCTCCTGGCTACTGTCATCCACCCTCTCCCTCCTCTGCTGCTCCTCCAGGCCCTGCCCCCCATGCTTCTACTCTGTCTTCTCCCCTTGGGTGTGCATATGCCTTGTTTTTCCCTGACTTCAGTGAGGAAGACTTATTTATTTATCCTAATTGTCTGTCTCACAGCCCAGAGGAGTACCCCTGGCACAGTTAGATGTTCAATAAATAATTGTTAAATATTTGAAATCTGAGATGAAACGTAATGAATAGAGGAAGGGAATTGTACAAGGAACAGGGAATACCTTGGAAAAACTCTGAAAGATTGAGTGAGGCACATTCTCAAAAACGGGAGAAGTAGTAGTCAGCATTTTCAAAAATTATTTGGGATGCCCATTTTCTCTCTGTTGTAGGAAGGAGGATTTGCCTGATCTTCTGTCACTGTTAGAGCTTAATCTCTGGGCAAGTGAAAGTTCACTCTTTGTTCTTTTCCCCTAGGCCCTTCCCCGGTTTAACCAGAAAGGAGAAGTGTATAAGGCCCAGATAATGAATGTGAGCTGGTCAGCTGATCACAGAGTTATCGATGGTGCTACAATGTCACGCTTCTCTAATTTGTGGAAATCCTACTTAGAAAATCCAGCTCTGATGCTACTAAATCTGAAATGAAGACTGATGATAAGACATTCTTGAACTTTTTGAGTGTCCCAAGAGTTTGTAAAGCCTCCCTGTGCCAGCACATGTTTATCTTTCTTATTTGTAATACAAATGATTTGTATTCTGTGATTAAGGTTCTAAGGCACAATATTTATCACGGTTCTATTAGACTTTTTACTGACAATGAATAATGGTGTAATGGTTCTCGTGGGGCTGTCACATTTAATAGGTCAGAGTGTGACTTCTTAATATGGTGCTGTGGTCTTTGTGTCAATGGATTGAAAATGGCAACAATAACAAAATTACTGTTACAAAAGGACAGGCAGCCATAAATATACAGTATTTGCCTATTTTTTTTTTTTTTAGCTGACTCAATAAAACGTTTCAATTCTACTTAAATGGGAAAAGGAATTTATATACAAAAAATATTTTCCATTTCCCTACAATCATGCTAATTGTTGTATAAAATAAGTGCAATTATATTTACTCTTTTAAAAGATATCTAGGTGTAGGGTGGTGCCCATAGCTCAGTCAGTAGGGCGCTGGCCACATAGACCGAGGCTGGCTGGTTCAAACCCAGCTCGGGCCAGCTAAACAACAATGACAACTGCAACAAGAACAACAAAAGTAGCTGGGTGTTGTGGCAGGTGCCTATAGTCTCAGCTACTTGGGAGGCTAAGGCAAGAGAATTGCTTAAGCCCAAAGAGTTTGAAGTTGCTGTGAGCTGTGATGCTATAGCACTCTACAGAGGGCAACAAAGTGAGATTCTGTCTCAAAAAAAAAAAAAAAGATATCCAGGTATATATTCTTGCTCTGTATAGAGAATATCAAGTGTATTATTGATGTAAATTAACATGTTTTAAAAGTGGAAACTATAAGTGGTCTTAAAAATTCTCAATTATAGTTTTATAAGAGTCTATTGAAGGTGTTTATTTAAAATACTGTAGATACACTTTTAGAATTGTGGAAATAATTCAACTTTTTGTTGGGAAAGAATTTAACCTTTGCAAACTTCCATCACGTAAGGAAACAATTTTAACTGTCGCAAGCTGACATTTTTTATATTCAGAAGGCTGCTCCCTATTAACTTTCTTGGGCTTCAGCTAAAAAATAGGATAAAATAAGAAATGAAGGTCTATTCCGTTCTCCGTATGCTAAATGTGAATAAAAGGAGATAGGAACCTTTATGGGTAATGATGGACATAAAAATACAATAATAAATTTTATAGGGCAGTGCCTGTGGTTCAAAAGGGTACGGTGCCGGCCCCATATGCCAGAGGTGGCGGGTTCAAACCCAGTCCCAGCCAAATACTGCAAAAATAAATAAATAAATAAATAATAATAAATTCTATATATCAGTGATTTTATAATGAATGATCATTATGTTAAAAGTCCACTTTAATCAGAAATAACATCAACATGAATATAATACAACATTTTAATTTGCATTCAGAAATTCAGGTTGTTGCTAATATTGTTCAATCAAATACTGTATGCCAAAATTAGTTGTTCAAGTGAAGTTTTGTGATGGAAAAAAAGATCTTTTTAATGTCTAGATTTTTCTCAAACTGGAAATAAATAATGTTTAAGTCAGAAAATAATAAATGCTATTATTTTAAAAATTCAGGTAATACAGAGTTATCAAGATAGTAATCACTCATAACCTATCACTACCAACATTTTAATGTATATATCTGTAGCCATGGTTATTCTTGGTACTAAAATGGGATCATTTAGCATTATATCATGGATAACTTTCTACGTCAATAAACAATTCCACACTGTCAAGCTTTTAAATGGCTGCATTATTCCATTTTATGTCTTTCTTGTACACTCAAATAATAATAAACACCTACTCTATACCAGGCATGCTCACCCTCTTGGTTCCTGCCTTCATTGGACCCTCTAGGTCCCTTAACAGCCTAGTAGAGGAGGCAAATATTGAATAACCATAAAAAATAGAATTATTCTTCTAGATGTAAAATAACCTAGGTGCTATGAACCATCTAATAGAGGTTACTGATCCTAAATGGAAGGATTGGAAGATGGATGTCCTGTAATTTAACTCATTTCCCACTGATAGGCATTTGCTGAATTTAAATGAAGAATAACATGATCAGTAAAAATGTCTCCCTCACTTAAAGAATGTGAAAACTAGGAGAAGAGAGTTCTGAAACAAGTATGTAATATATTCCACTGAAGGTCAAGGTATTCGCTACATTCCCAAAGTAACCTTGAGCTGTCTGTTCAGTCTGAACCCCCTGCAATTACCATCTTTCATTAAGAATTTAGCGAAGGGTTTGTTCCCTATTGTGTGCTATCCTTACGGATAGCAGGATCTATTTCCTATCAGAGACCAGAGGGCCAGGAGCACAGCCTTAACAGCGGTGCCTGTCCACAGGGCTCTGCACATCATGAGGGAAACAGGTTCTTGCTGTGTTCCTAGACGTTGAAATTAAAGCAAAGAAGCTAGAAAACTGAAGTTCTTCACTAATATGTCAGAAGGTTAGGAGGTATGTATACTAGGGGCAGAAGCATAAATTATTGCTGAGAACGGCCAAAGAGAAAATCAAGGCTCTGTTCATTATATTGTAGAGCAATTCCTCTGACATTGGAACAAGAAGTCCAACAGGGAAGGAAGTTTGAAGGATGCAAGCCAGAATTGACATGAATTTCCATTTTATTTTATTCTTTTTCTTTTTTAAATTTTTCTTTGAATTTCCATTTTAGATATAAAAATGTGACCAGGTGCAGAGGCTCGCACTTGTAATCCTAGCAGTCTAGGAGGCTGAGGTGGGAGGTTTGCTTGAGCTCAACAGTTCAAGACCAGACTGAGCAAGAGCAAGACCCTGTTTCTACTAAAAATAAAAAAAAATTGCTAGGTGTTGTAGCAGGCGCCTGTAGTCCCAGCTACTCAGGAGGCTCAGGCAAGAGGATGGCTTGAGCCCAAGAGTTTGAGTCACCATGAGCTGTGATAACACCACAGCACCCTACTCAAGGCGACACAGTGAGACTCTGACTCACAATAATAAAATTAAATAAAAATAGAAATCAGGATGAACCTTATGTGGAAACATACCTAAGAAGTGTTATGTAAGGAAGAGAGGAAAAGTGATAGCTCTTATCCAGAAAGCCCACTGGCTTGGCTGGGTCTTTCTCATGTGGGTCCCAAAATCACTTAATGGATTCCCTTGCTGACTTCTAAGTAAACTGGTTTGAAAAAGAAATGATGGCTCGGTGCCTGTGGCTCAAGCGGCTAAGGCGCCAGCCACATACACCTAAGGTGGCGGGTTTGAATTCAGCCCGGGCCCACCAAACAACAATAATGGCTGTCACCAAAAAATAGCTGGGCGTTGTGGCGGGCACCTGTGGTCCCAGCTACTTGGGAGGCTGAGGCAGGAGACTCGCTTGAGCCCAGGAGTTGGAGGTGAGCAGTGAAGCCATGGCACTCTACCCAGGGGGACAGCTTGAGGCTCTGTCTCAAAAAAAAAAAAAAAAAAGGAAAAAGAAATGATTATGCTCAGCACTTCCCTGTAATACCAGGAGTGCAAAGGTTTACTTGAAGTCTTTAAAGACATTCAAAACATTTACCCAGTAATTGACTAATAAGTTAATTCTGCATGAATTTATTGAATATGTATTCCATTCCAGCTCCGAGGACAGAGATTGGAGATAAAGGTGAATTAGAGAGACGAAGCGTCTGTTCACAGTGAGAGCTTTGGCCAGCGATTAAAGCCTGCACTAGTGAGTCTGTGCCGTGAACCTGGAGGAGATGAGTACGTTTAGAGCTGAGTTCTACGTGCACCTCCCGTCAGTTCTTAATGCCGGTTTGCTCTTTTCATTTATACTGCCTTTTCTGAGGTTGGATCATGGTGTGAACCCACATTATGTTTCCAGTCAAATCCTAATGACATCTCTGATTTGTCTTTCTTGGTTCCCATGCCCTTAGTGTGGACAAGAGAATACAGTATCCCAGCCACACCTGGAGGCTTATGGTCACATGTGGAGTCAGCCAGTCCCATTCAACTACAGGGACTAAGAATATGGAATTTCTGTGCAGATTTAAAAAAAAGTCAACTACATAAAGTGAGGCAACCTTCCCACCAGGCCTGATGTTAAATTATGAATTTTTCTTTTCTTTTTTTTAAATTATGAAGTTTTCTTTTTTTTTTTCTTTCCTTTCCTGTCCTTTCCTTTTTCTTTTCTTTCTTTCTTTTTTTTTGGAGACAAGAGTCTTATTTTGTCACTCTCAGCCGAGTGCCATGGCATCCTATCTCACAGCAACCTCAAACACGTGGTTCAAGCAATTCTCTTGCCTCAGCCTCCCAGGTAGCTGGGACTACAGGCACCTGCCACAACGCCAGGCTATTTTTAGAGATGGGGTCTTGCTCTGGCTCAGGCTGGTCTTGAACCTGTGAGCCCAGGTGATCCACCCATCTCAGCCTCCCAGAATGCTGGGGTTACAGGCATGAGCCACTGCATCTGGCCTGAATTATGAATTTTTCTAAAAGAGTTTTTTAAGAGGCTGGGTAGGGAAGAAGCAGGAAGAATAGGAAGCTGGAGACAAGTACACTAATATTATTAAATTGTGTGGCTGTTTCAATTCCAAGATTTTCTAATTTCTTCAACAAAGAATATTTGTGAGCTGGGTGCAGTGGCTCACACCTGTGATCCTAGCACTCTGGGAGGCTGAGCTGGGAGGATCCCTTGCAGTCAGAAGTTTGAGACCAGTCAGAGCAAGACCAAGACCTCATCTATAATAAAAATAGAAAAATTAGCTGGGCTTGGTGTCACATGCCCATAGTCCCAGCTACCCTGGAGGCTGAGGCAAGAGAATCGCTTGAGCCCAAGTGTTTGAGGTTGCTCTGAGCTAAGCTGACATGAGGTTACTCTAGATGGAGCAACAGAGTAAGACTTCATCACACACAAAGAGAACATGTATGTTTTCTTCCAAAGTTAAGTACAGTGTTAATGAGAAGTACTTTCATTCTTAAATATCAGGTGGTGTTGACAATTCAAGTGACATCAAAATATGAATTATGAGCTTCAATATTCTCTATTCTGATTTTTCTTAAGATGCATGTTTATCTATTCACTAGTTTTAAAGTTCTGCTCTTATACTGGCACACTAGTTACAGCAGAAGATAAAAGCCCAAGCTATATTTTCAAAGCCTACTTCTTTGGTCAAAGAGATCAACAGAACCCCATGGCTTACCATCAGGATATTTTTCAAGACAAGAAGATACAGATTTGAATTTACCTGACACATTCTGTGAAATATCTGGGCCACCAGATTAGCCTGAAACAAATTCCTTCCAAATTCTATGGCAAATGCCCAAGCCATTCTTTACAGTGTCTGTCCCAAGTTTTTTCTGCTCATTTTATGCACCTACCCAAACATTTCCCCAAACTCATCATAATAAGCAAATATCCTCACCTTCTACCTCACAGAAGAGACAAGGTGAATTGACCTAAAAACTTTAATTTCTCTCCTTTTCACCTAAAATCTATCTTCACACTTTCCCTTTCCTTTCTGATTCTCTTTCTGAGGAAGTGCTAGCTCTTCATTCACAAAAATCAAACTTTCTACTCTCCACTATTAATTCCATCTCTTGCCTCTGATCCAGGTCCATGTATAACCCTCACCACCCCATTTTGGTCCTTCAATCATCTCTTCCTTATGTCTAGAACTGTATCAGATTTACACACTTAGTACACTGGTTAGCATTCATTTCCAGGTTCCCACGGAGGAGGCGCTGGAGACTGATCCCAGAACTCTCTGCAAATTTCAGTGTGGCAGCGTAAAGTTATGTACTCCTTTTCCTCCTGAGCACATGGTTAAATATTTTTCAGGCTAGCTTGCAGTTAGGTAGGGCCATATAATTTATTTGTAACCATTAGAATATGGGTATATGCAGGTCATTTCCAGACGTGGCCTGCATAAAACCTCCCAAGACATATTCCACACTCTCTTCTTCTCCCCTTGAAGGGGAGCTACCCTCGGTGGAAGGAACCAGCATTTCCAATGACTAGGTGAAGCAGTGTGCCCTCACATCCTAGCACTGATGGGTTTGGAGGTAATGCAGTTGAACGATATACTTTTATTGTAAGACACTGATATTTTGACACTGCAAGACACTGATATTCTGCTAGTCTAGTTAGTAATACCCTGAGCTGTCCAGTGTGGTTTGCCATTAGGCACAGGTGGTGACTGAAATTTAAATTTTAATTAACTAATGTGGTCATTGAGCAATTGAAATGTGGCCAGTATAACTGAGAAGCTGCATTTTAATTTAATTAATTAATGGAGTAATTCATTATTTTCTTTAAGACAGAGTCTCACTTTGTCACCCTGGGGTAGAGTGCTGTGGTGTCATAGCTCACAACCACCTCAAACTGTTGGGCTCAAGAGATCCTCCTACCTCAGCCTCCCTAGTAGCTGGGACTATAGGTGCCTACCACAACACCTGGCTAGTTTTCTCTGTATTTTTAGTAGAAATGGGGGTCTCACTCTTGCTCAGACTAGTCTCAAACTCCTGAGCTCAGGCAATCCACCCACCTTGGTCTCCCAGAGTGCTAGGATTACAGAAGTGGGCCACCACACCTGGCCATTAATTTAATTTTAATTAAAATTTAAATTTCCATGGCCACATGTGGCTAGTTGCTACCATATTGGATAGCACAAATATAGAATATTTCCAACATCATGGAAAATTCTATTCATTAGTGCTGCTCTAACTAATAAAATAAATCCAACTGTTCTTATTTTTATTCTTTTTATTCTTTTTTTGTTTTTTTAGAGACAGTCCCAGTTTGTCGCCCTCAGCATAGTGCTGTGGCATCACAGCTCACAGCAATCGCCAGCTCTTGGGCTTAGGTGATTCTCTTGCCTCAACCTCCCAAGTAGCTGGGACTACACAGGCAGCTGCCACAACGCCCAGCTACTTTTTTTGTTGTAGTTTGTCCAGGGCTGGGTTTGAACCCCCACCCTCGGTATATGGGGCCAGCACCCTACTCACTGAACCACAGGCACTGCCTTGTTCTTATTTTTAAATAATCTTGAAAATAAACAAAATAAACTACTTCTTCTCTAATGTCTCATTTTGCTTTGCCTAGAAGACTCAGAACACCTTTCTCTCACTGTTGCCTCTCCCTGGCACTGCATGAGTAAATCCCCTGTCTTGCTCCTTCCTGCCAAACCTCCTGAATGAGTGGTCTTTAATTCCTTGCAATCCTGGCTTCTTTTGCCACTGCCCACCTGTAATCACGGTGTTGACAAAAGGCTTGGCCACATCTCCCACCCAGATATCTCCTAAATAGTTTTGTCTGGACCCACCTCTCTCCTGAGCTCTAGACCAGTGGTCTCAACTTGTGGGTCGTCTATATTGGATATTTATATCACGATTCATAACAGTAGCAAAATTACAATTATGAAGTACCAACAAAAATAATTTTATGGTTGGGAGTCACCACAACATGAGGAATTGTACTAAAGGGTCACAGCATTAGGAAGGTTGAGAACCACTGCTCTAGACACTCATTTCCAATGCTTTAGCATCTAAGATCACCAAATAGTTCAGTAACATCTCATCAGACCAGGCCAACTCTGAGCCATACCTGACGTGGTTCATGTTATCATTGTTACCCCATCAAAAATAACCACAGGCTCATTTATGTTGCAGAAGGCATCACCATTTAAAGAAACACTGAAGGTAGCACAAATTCTCAATGTTTGCACATTCAGAATAAAATGGAAATGAAAATCAATTAATATAAGCCAGTCCTGGTATAGAGCACAAAGGCCATGAACTATAAGTGAATTCATGTGCTAGCCAGACCCTTGTGAGAGAACTCCAGACCAGCTTGCTAAAACTGAACAGGAGAATTTGGAGACAGTCCAGAAAAGAGCCACAAAAACAACTGAAGGATGACGAGAGTAGCTGCAATTCTGTTATAAAGAGGTCATCTATATCAGGCTCCTACCAAGTACCATGTGGAATGTTACAATGGAAAGCATGAAGAACAGCTGTGTGGGTCTCGACACGAGACAAGACAGAAGAAGTGAGAACAGGTGGGGGATTGGAAATTTAGGTTCAATGTGGGGGAAAGTGAGGACAATCAAAGAAAAGGGTTCACACTCATATCAGGCTGAGCAGGAGCCAGAGTCTCCCCTGACAATGCAAGGGCATCCACCCATCTACACCCCCAGAGGAGCCCTTGGACTGTGTTCAACTTCGGAAAATTTTACTTGAAGTTTGCTGAAAGAAAACCTTACAATAGTTCTAAAATGTGGTAAACAGCAAAGTCCCCAAAGACCAAGATTATAATGCCTGTACAGAAGTTGCAAGAGTAGGGCCAGCCATAAAAACCTAGCAATTTACTTTCTTGGAAAAATGCAGCCAGAATTCAAACTGTAGTAACTGTTGATAGCAGGTGCAATTAAGTCAATGGAAACTGCAGGGATGAATGTAAATCGGAACAAACAGTTTGAAACATTAGACAGTCAAATGCTCAAAGCTGATGAGCTAAGCCACCATACCACCAAGTCTGCAAACTAAAGGTTTTGCAAATTGCACAAGAACCTGGCTTTGCTCCCATTGTGTTGCTGGCACAAGATGAGAAGGGCCCCACGGTTCAAATGTTGCTTGCTTGCACAGAGCCGGCCAACTTCCCACAGCAAAGTCATCATTTTTAAAAACCACCACTGTCCTTTCATGCACTACTTTTCTAATAATTAGGTGCATATTAGAAATAATGATCTATGGGAGGGCAAGGTAGGACCATTTGAGACCGGGAGTTTGAGACTAGCCTGGGCAACAGAGCCTCAGCTCTACAGAAAATAAAAAAACTAGTTGGTCATACTGATACACACCTATAATCCCAGCTACTCGGGAAGCTAAGGCAGAGGATCACTTGCGTCCAGGAGTTGTAGGTTGCAGTGCACTAGCTTGGGTAACAAAAAGAAATCCTATCTCAAAAAAAAAAAAAAAAAAAAAAGATTTAGGAATGCAAAACATTAAGCAAATAAAAATAAAACAAGGCCAAGTACGGGGGCTCACCCCGTAATCCCAGAACTCTGGGAGGCCAGGGCGGATGGATTGGCTGAGCTCAGGAGTTCGAGACCAGCCTGAGCAAGAGCAAGATCCCATCTCTAAAAATAGATGGCCTTGTGGCAGGTGCCTGTAAATTCCAGCTACTTGGGAGGATGAGGCAAGAGGATTGCTTGAGCCTAAGAGTTTGAGGTTGCTGTGAGCTATGACGCTATGGTCTTTACCAAGAATAACAAAGTGAGACTCTGTCTCAGAAAAAAAGGAAAGAAAGAAAAGAAAGAAAGAAAGAAAGAAAGAAGGAAGGCAGGCAGGCAGGCAGGCAGGAAGGAAGGAAGGAAGGAAGGGGGCAGTGCCTGTGGCTCAAGGAGTAGGGTGCCAGCCCCATATGCCAAAGGTGATGGGTTCACATCCAGCCCTGGCCAAAAAAAAAATTAAAAGCTGAGCATGCTGGTATGCAGCTCTAGTTCTAGCTACTTGGAGGCTGAATCAGGGGTGTCATTTGAGGCCTGAAGTTCGAGGTTGCAGTGAGCTATGATCACACCACTGTACTTCATCCTGGGTGACAGAACAAGACCATTCTCTAAATAAATAAATAAATAAAATTAATTTTAAAAAAAGAAAGAAAGGAAGGAAGGAAGGAAGGAAATGACAGTTAACTCCAAAAAAAGAAAAATACAAGAATATAATAATTTCCACTATGTTGTTCAGTTATAAATATTGACACAATGTTAATTAACACTAATTACTAATTTATCCAAAATTGTAATATAAGTATATTGGGAGGGAAATAAAAATGGTGTTGAGTCAGCACTTTAAGATGACAGAAGTCTCATCTTTCAAGACACAAAGTCAACTTCTTTGGTATATAAAGAAAGAGCAGTATACAGACATTATTTGGAAATATAACAAGAAATAGTTAAAGTAGTTGTGCCCATTTCTCAGATGCCAGTACTGAAATTGTTTCAAGCAAGTTTAAAAAGGAAGGGCTATTTGTTATTAACCTGGATGGAGTTGGAGAACATTCTACTCAAGAAATGGAAAAGCAAGAAACCAATGTAATCAACACTAATATGAAACCAATAGACAGACAAATATTCCTGAACGCAAAAGAAAAGCACAGTTCAAGTCAGGTTGGGGCAGGAGGGTAAGGGGATTGGTGCACTCTCCCCTAACAGGCAGCAGAGCTCCTGGGTGAGGGGCGCAATTTGGACTTTACCTAACAAATGCAAGCAATGTAACCTAATCGTCTGTTCTCTCATACTAAACCAAAATAAATTAAAAACAACAAAAAAGGAAGAGCCATTAGTCACAGAAACAAAACCCAGAACAAGGTAAAGGGAGTCGGAGAGTTACTATTGCTGAACTCAGAACCAGTTTCACTGTTGTGGTCAGGATCTCTTGCTGTCAAAACGAACCCCAGAATACACTGCCTCTGCTGCTTGTGGTGTGAGCAAAAATGGACACCAATGACCCAGCTGGTTTCAGCATAGTTTTTTGCCTCCAGTTAAAACCCTCTGTTGGTGTGTGGAACTAGTGGAAGCTTAGTCACATCCCCTCATTTGGTGGCAGGGGATGCTGGGATTTTTTTCTTCTAACTCTTCTTTGAGAAAGCAGGATTCGCAATGTGGGAGAATTATAAAAAATATGAAGAGGGTGTTCAAAAGATTTTGGGCAGTTGTGAACAACAGATATTCACTATATAGTAACTGTCACTTCCTTCCCTTTTGATGTTCCTCAAAATCACCAAAATTCTGGCTAATCTCCCTCATCAATATTAATAGTTGATGCATCTATTCCCTTTCCTCCATCCTCTCTACCCACATTTTTTTTTCTTTGAGACAGGGTCTTGCTCTGTTGTCCAGGCTGGAGTGCAGTGGTATGATCATAGCACACTGTGAGACAGGAGTCAGATATGCTGTAAGCAGTTAGGGCAGGGACCAGAAGAAGAAGGCCAACAGGACAAGAAAGCTACAAGAATGTGAATGTGCTAAGCTAAGATAAATGTAACCAATAGGAACCCTTTAGTTAGTTATCTAAGGTAATGGGAAATTTTTTTAACTGGGGCATGTGCACAATTGAGGCAACCCTGTTCCTAAATTAACTACCCTCATTAACATAGTAAAAATCCCACCCATCAGTGTCCTGACAGTTTACCAGTTGCCTTAGCAACTCCCAGAAGTTACTCCATAAGGTCAAGAAAGGGGAGGGTTCCCGGTTCTAGGAACTCCCTGCTGCGGCCTTCCCAGAAAATCCATGAATATTCTGCCTCTAGTTTGGCACAGCATTAAGATTTAATTTAAAAGAACAGACCCTAACAGGCAGATTGATATGAGGGTACACATGTTTAGGTTACATTGTTTTCATTTCTGAGATACAGTTCAAGTTGTAGTCGAGCCTTTTACCCAGACTGTGCTAACACTCTCAGGTTGTGCACTTTAGGTGAAATCCAGCCAATCCCTCCCCCTCCTCTCCCCTCTCCCTCACTAGACTATACTTACGTTTTTCTTTCTTTTTGATTTCATATCAGTATTGAGCACAGTGGATACTCCCCCCTCCCCCATATTCTTGTTATATTTTACTAAGAAGAATGTGTTTCAACTCCATCCAGGTAAACACAAAAGATGTAAAGTCTCCATCTTTTTTTAAGTCTGAATAGTACTCCATGGTAGACAGATGCCACAGTTTGTTAATCCATTCCTAGGTTGATGGGCACTTGTGACCCTGTTTCTTATTGGAGCAGTCCATCTGTGAGTGTACCATACTTTGTATACTCTTTCTATACTTTAATAAATTTCTGTGCTTAACATACAACTCTGTATTTCAGTTCTTTCTTGTGTGGGGTCAAGAATCTACTCTGCTGGTGCGGTAATGGTCTTCACCACTATGAACAACACCCCCACCTCCTGGACTCAGTGATCCTCCTGTCTCAGCCTCCTCAGGAATTGGGACAATAGGCTAACTTTTTTTTTTTAAGAGTCCAGGTCTCACTAGCTGCCCAGGCTGGTCTTGAGCTCTTGGCCTCAAGCAATCCTTCCCTCTCAGCCTCCCAAAGTGCTGGGATTATGGCATGAGCCACAATGCCCAGTTCTTGCCATTTCTTTTGGGTAGGTCACCTGGACAACTTCTTAACTGATCTTATTTTCTGCAGTGTTGCCTCTGAAGTCCAATGATGGGAAGTATGAGGCTAGATAGGTGAAGAGGCAGAGAGATGCCTTAAAATTTGTGGGTTCTCTATAAATACTGTCACATTAACATTTAATGGTAGACAGTACCAAAACAGAAAGAAATTTATTTTCAAAATAGTAAATTAGTGCTTTTTAAAGTGAAACAAAACTCCTCCCTGGTGCTCAATTTTTGCTTTTGAACATAGTTAAAATGCAGTGTGTATTGGGCATACAGGATATCCCAAAGGTCGCAATACATACAATAGAGGCAAAACGCCTATATGCCTCTGGCCAAAAAAGCCATTTGAGAGAGAGCAGTGAAAAGACTTTATGCAGGCATACTTGTGAGAAACTGAGGCAGAATCCCATGTGGCCAGGTTGGTTGCGGGCCTAATATGACCAAGGCTTTGGCTGGAATAGCATTTCCAGTGATGTCCAGACTGCGTTGAGGAATTAAGGTTGACTTCATAAGGCCAATAAAAAAGCCCTTTGGAAAACTGGCCAGATACCCATCAGCAACCTTTCGTGATCTGTGGTAAGTAACGAAGGTTGCTTTGCTGACGGGTCCAGGAATGGAAATGTGCTTGGGGACCTCAAGAGAAGAGGAATTTACCCAATGCATACAGGTATTTAATGGCACAGATGAAACCTGGGCTCGTGAAAGGCTTTTGAGAAGTCTAGCCTAAAAATTCCTTATAAAAGGTTCCAGCAAAAACCCCTGACTTAAAGCCCACATGGGAGCAGAGGTTTGCACACAAATTTCTGTATGCCCAAGAAGTTTCCTTATGCCTTGCTTAAAGATTCAAAGTAACAGCCTCCAAACAGCAAGGTCAGCAAGGACAGATATTCAATCTACCTTGTTCCTCCATGGCCTCAGGCTTCATCAGATAAGAACAAAGAAGTAATGGCTAACAACATGTTCTCCATTAAGTTATGTTAAATTGGATTATGTTGAAAGGGTTATGTTAAAAGGTGTATGTTGAGTGGATTATCAGATTACTAGGAGCTAATCACGAGGTAGTCACATGATGTTTAAATGGATCAATGAGGTCACTGCTGTATAGTGTTCAGGTACAAAATTCCCTATATAAACTAACCATAAATAAAGAAGCTCGCCATTTTGCCTGAGCGAGCAAATAGTCACCTTTATTTAAAACACAATTT
>NW_003852405.1:9554318-9566233 GCF_000181295.1 Otolemur garnettii
GAACCCGCCACCTTAGGTGTATGTGGCTGGCGCCTTAGCTGCTTGAGCCACAGGCGCCGAGCCTTAAAACACAATTTCAATAAGCATGCTTATTCTCTGCAACATTGCTTTTCTGTGAGACCCTAACGGCAACATACATCATAGGGAAAATGGCAAGTTGCAGCTAAATGCACATTTATTTATAAAATATTCATTACAAAATTTTACAAAATACAGTAGAACCTCCATAGTTGACCACCTCCCTCCATTGGCCACCTCCTAGGTTTATCTAATTTTGCCAGGTGGGACATGCACCACGTGTGCTCACTGCAAGTTCCTTAAGTTGGCCGACCACCTCTGCACAGTGACCAATTTGTTACAGTCACTTGGGTGATCAGCTTACAGAGGTTCTGCTATATTTACAAAATATGTCTCTATGTTTCATTATATAAATATAAAACATACTAAAATACAAACTGTAAGATGAGTTTGTTAACTTTCATACGTATCATGACCTTTGGGACATCTACAATATAAACTATCAGACGAGGAGGTTAAAGTGTAGGTTCTGGCCATGGGTCCCTTACTCTTTTCTGTGATCTTGAAAAGTCCCATAACTCCCAGAGCATGTTCCCTACAGAAGTGTTAGAGAATATGTATGGGATTGTCAGGCATTTAAAAGCATTAAAATTGCTGAATTATCTGAATGACTAAATAAATTATGATCCACCGGCACAGTAAATGCTGTGTAGCCACTGAAAAGAATGATGCTGCTTTGAACAGGCTACTAAACAATGCTTTCCAGGATACTCAGAGTGAAGCAAACACATCCTACAACAAGGTACACGCTATCATTTTATGTGTGTGTGTGTGGCAGGATGTCTAGGCAACATGCAGGCTTATAAAATCACTGAACAGTTTTGGGAGAATAGTAATTGCAACAGAAAAGAGAATTAAATGGCTGGAGGTAGGGATGGGGAGGGAAAGGATTTTTATGTAGTTTGTTTCATTTGCATATGTTACAAATTAAAAAAAATAAATGCAAAATAAAAGTTTTTTTTTTTTTTTAAAGAACATGGAATTAAATCCTAGGTACAGGTACAAAAGCTGAAGAGACACAATTTAAGAGATAATTCAGTTTGAAATGTGGGTACAGCAGGAGTGTGGGGCGCCTTTGTTTTCTTTTTCTCACACATCTGTGCCTTTAGTTCAGACATCTGCAGACCCGAGGTTTACTAGGTAGGAGTTTTGTTATGCTATATATCAGCATATGTTCAAGTTTCTCTGCTTGGATTTATTAAATTCTATTAAATACTTAAAGCATGTAAGTTGTGAAAAGTAGAAAGATTTTCATTGGGATTTATTTTTCTAATAATTTTTCTTAGAAATAGTTATGCTAGGCTTGATGCCTGTAGCACAGTGGTTACATACTCTGAAGTTGTAAATACACCAGGTTCAAACCTGGCTCCGGCCAGCTAAAACAAATGCAACAACAACAACAACAACAAAAATAGCTGGGCATTGTGGCAGGCGCCTGTAGTCCCAGCTACTTGGGAGGCTGTGGCAAGAAAATTGCTTAAGCCCAAGAGCTGGAGGCTGCTGTGAGCTGTGACACCATAGCACTCTACTGAAGGCAACATAGACTCTATCTCTCTTAAAAAAAAATATATATATATATATATACACACACACACACATATATTATATATATGTATATATATGTTGTATATACATATACAATAAATATTATATATTGCATATTATGTATTATATATAGTTATGCTTATATATTTATATATTATGCATATTACATATAGTTATGCTTATTATGTATTTATATATATTATGCATATTATATATTGTATATATATATAGTTATGCTTGGGCGGTACCTGTGGCTCACTGGGTAGGGCGCCAGCCCCATATACCAAGAGTGGCTAGTTCAAACCGGGCCCATGCCAAACTGCAACAACAAAAAAAATAGCCGGGCGCTGTGGCCGGTGTCTGTAGTTCCAGCTACTTGGAAGGCTGAGGCAAGAAAATCGCCCAAGCCCAGGAATTGGAGGTTGCTGTAGGCTGTGACGTCACAGCACTCTACTGAGGGCAACAAAGGGAGACTCTGTCTCTAAAAAAAAAAAAGAAAGAAAGAACAGAAAAGAAATAGTTACGCTCGACAGTGCTAGACTGTCCGTTGGACAGCATTTTGCAGTTCACAGAATGTGCTCACATACATTATCAGCTGATCCTTTGCACAGAAGCCCCATGTGATGCTTTCTATTCTCAGCTTTGTTCATGAACTAAAATTAGAGCTCGGCTGACATTACATTTCATTTGGTTACAGCTTGACCGAGGACTTAATCCCTGGGACACACACTGAAAAAAATCCCCCCTGTGATCTACTCTTAACTGATAGTCACTAACTTGGGACATGTCAGCCTCAACATCCACTGACAATGGTAAGTATTTTTCAAAAATCTTCCCCCCTGCCATTCTTTATATATACAGTGAGGGCTGATGATGCCTTTACTGTGTGTGTATTTACCAGAATGTCTAACAAAACTGGAATTGAATTTAAAGGTTTGTTGAGGGGTTCTGGCCACTGATGTAATTGTCCTCTAGAAGACAGATTTGCCCAGCAGAAGCGTTTCTTCTGAGGTTATATTTCTTTTTACGTGGGGAAGGCGATACCTGGCCATGCTATTGCCATGCTGTGTGCTTTTCTGTTGTAGTAATAATCAAACTAGAGAACACAATCCTGTGCTACAGGAAGAAATACATTCATTATTAACGACCTGTGCTCCCCTAAAGGAAATTGGTCATCATGGGAAAACTGATGGATGACCCAAGTTTAATGGCAAATGAAGAAAGAAATTAGCATAAGAATGGTTATATATGTCTAATAAAATACACATGTACATGTAGATAGTTGGGTTTTTTTAGAGACAGAGCCTCAAGCTGTCACCCTGGGTAGAGTGCTATGACATCACAGCTCACAGCAACCTCCAACTCATGGACTCAAGCGATTCTCCTGCCTCTACCTCCCAAGTAGCTGGGACTATAGGCACCTGCCACAATGCCTGGCTATTTTTTGGTTGCAGCTTCATTGTTGTTTTTGGCAACAATGGCTGGATTCGAACCAGCCATTTCAGGTGTATGTGGCTGGTGCCTTAGCCGCTTGAGCCACAGGCACCGAGCTGATATTTGAGATTGTACTAGCTCTAAAATAACCACAGTTATCCAAGTAGATCTGATAAATGTATGCATCACCTCCGTGAAGGATATTTGGGATTTTAAAAATATTTTTTATTATTTGATACTGATTAATGTATTTAGCAAACTTCAAACCTCCTAAAATCTGAGACAATAAATTGTGAATTGACTGTGAAATTCCCAGGTAGTTGGATTACCAACATATGAATGCCAAAAAGATCTCATATTCTGTTCCTGAGTAAACTATGCATATGTTGCTTCAAATAGAGACCCTCTCCTAATAATTTTCTGCATATTGCCAATTACATACTAATCCTGATATAGTTCTTTTCCCTTTCTCTATCCTTCGGTCTCTGTTTCTCTATCTCCCACACATATATACTGTACAATATTAGTTTAAAAACTCAATAACTTAGAAATGGTTAGTCTAGATACAGTGGCTGGTGTTTATAATCCTAGCATTCTGAGGGCCAATGCAGGAGGATTACTTGAGGCTAAGAAGTCAAAACAAGCCTCAGTAAGAGTGAGACCCCATCTCTAAATAACATAGAAAAATTAGCTGGGTTTGATGGTGCATGCTTATAGTCCCAACTCCTCAGGAGGCTCAGGAGGGAGGATCACTTGAGCCCTGGAATTTGAGGTTGCCGAGAGCTATGACGACACCACTGTACCTTAGCAACCTCACTCCTCTTTATTACCAGTTGTGTTCCCTAGGAGTAACCACTTTAACCACTTCAGGATATAGTTTTCAGTAGTTGTCTCTGTATTTCTTTTTTTTTCCCCAAGGGGAATTATTTCTTACCAACTTTAGACAGTTATCTATGGAACTTCATTATGATAGATGCTGAGTTCCCTTATACCCCATAGATTTTGTATCCCTAGTTTTAGTCTCTCTCTTGATTACCATCAAACTTTAAACAAATACTTAAATCCCTACTGCTTGTTCAGACAGTAGCCACTGACTCCCCATCTTGGAGACATGGATATTGGGGTTCCTACCCTCTACTTCCCCATTTCTTTTTTCCACATTCTATTAAAAACACTTTGAATAATTTCAAGGTGTATGACAATGACTGTGACCATAAATAAGCCTTCTTTCCTTCTGTATTGGTTACGTAGCCTTCACAGTTGTGGCTGTGTGATTACTATTTTATGCAGAGCCAACATTTCCTTCTCAGTATCAATGTCATACTCATTGTGCTAAATGAAAGTTAGAAAAACGTTAAAATAGACCCTCCTTTCCTGAACTTCAGTAATTGCTAAAAATTATGCCATATATCCTTGGCTTTATATGTCGACTCTGCCTTTCTCCTACAGTGTTTCCCTCAACACAATTTCTGATTGCCTTTATTTTTGTTGTTAAGAAAAGAAATTTGATCTTTTGCATCATATCTCCAATGTCACACAACGTTTGACCCTTAATTCTAGTTATTTTTGTAAATCATTGGATTGTTTCTTTTCTTTTTTTTTTGAGACAGAGCCTCATTACGTCACCCTCAGTAGAGTGCCATGGCGTCACAGCTCACAGCAACCTCAAACTCCTGAGCGTAAGTGATTCTCTTGCCTCAGCCTCCCAAGTAGCTGGGTCTACAGGTGCCTGCCACATGCCCAGCTATTTTTTTGTTGTAGTTGTCATTGTTGTTTAGCAGACCCAGGCTGTGTTGAACCTGCCAGCCTCAGTGCATGTGGTTGGTGCTGTAACCACCGTGCTACAGGCACTGAGCCTCTTCCATGTGTTTTTGAAAACAAGATGAATATCCTACAATTCTTTCATTGTGGGTACAGTTTTCACATATAGCATTTAGGTCAAGTTCATTCAGTGCTACTTATTCAATCAATTGCTGAGAAAAGGGGGAAAATTCCTCACATCTGGTGGGGCAGTGGCTCAGGCCTGTAATCCTAGCATTCTGGGAGGCCCAGGGGGGTGGATTGCCTGAGCTCAGGAGTTTGAGACCAGCTTGACTGAGCAAGAATGAGACCCCATCTTTACTTAAAATAGAAAAGCTAGCTGGGTTTTTGTGGCAGGTGCCTGTAGTTTCAGCTACTTGGGAGGCTGAGACAAGAGACTTGCTCAACCCCAAGAGTTTGGGGTTGCATTGAGCTATGATGCCACGGCACTCTACCCAGGGTGACAAAATGAGACTCTGTCTTCAAAAAAAAAAAAAAAATTCTCTACTTCAATGCCAGATTTCTTGATTTTTCTCTTTAGTCCTGTCAATTTTTCCTTGTGTATTTTGAAGCCTTGTTCTTAGGGGCATATAATTTAAGGATTTTTTTTTTTTATCTCTTATGAACTGAATCTTTTTATCATGATGTGATTTTTTATAATATAAAATTTAATATAATTTGCCTAAAGTCTATTCGTTTTCTATTAATATATTGATATTAGCTTTCCTTTGTTTTTGGAGACAGAACTTTGTAACTTTGTCACCCTGGGTAGAGTGCTGTGGTATCATAACTCACAGAAACCTCAAAGTCCTGGGCTCAAGCAATTCACTTGCCTCAGCCTCCCAAGCAGCTGGGACTATAGGCACATGCTCAGCTTCCTAGAGTGCTGGGATTACAGGTGTGAGCCACCATGCCTGACCTCAGCTTTCTTTTGATTAGAAGTTGCATGGTTGCTGGGTGCACTCTGGGAGGCCAAGGCGGGTGGATTGTATGAGCTCAGGAGTTCAAGACCAGCCTGAGCTAGAGTGAAACCCTGTCTCTAAAAAATAGCCAGGTGTTGTGGCAGGCACCTGTAGTCCCAGCTATCTGGGAGGCTGAGGCAAGAGGATCACTTAAATTCAAGAGTTTGAGGTTGCTGTGAGCTAAGATGCCACAGCACTCTACCAAGGGTGACCAAGTGAGACTCTGTCAAAAAAAAAAAAAAAAGTTGCATGGTATACTCTTTAAAAAATTTGTTGAAATATAATTCACACATAAAAATTCTCTCTTTCAATATAATTTAGTGGCTTTTAGTATATTCACAGAATTGTATAGTCATCAACACTAATCATCACTCAAAAAAGAAACTGTATAATTAGCAGGTATTCCCATTTCTCCCTCTGCAAAACCCACAGATCCACTAGTCTACTTTTTGTATCTATGGACTTTTTGTATCTCTGAACATTTCATATAAGTAGGATCATATGGGCGGCGCCTGTGGCTCAGTGGGTAGGGTGCCAGCCCCATATACCAAGAGTGGTGGGTTTGAACTCGGCCCTGGCCAAACTGCAACAAAAAAGAGCCGGGTGTTGTGGTGGGCACCTATAGTCCCAGCTACTAGGGAGGCTGAGGCAAGAGAATTGCCTAAGCTCAAGAGCTGGAGTTTGCTGTGAGTTGTGTGATGCGAGGCACTCTACTGAGCACGACAAAGTGAGACTCTATCTCTAAAAAAAAAGGGATCATATAATATGTGACCTTTTGTGTCCAGCTTCTTTGACTTGGCACAATTTTATTCAGAGTTTATTCATGCAATAGCATGGATCAGTAATTTATTCATTTTTCCAAATAATATTCCAAACTATGTTTTGTTTTTCCATTCATTAGAAGATGGCCATTTCTGTTGTTTGCACCTTGTGGTCATTATGAATAATGTTGCTATCAACAGTCATGCACAAGTTTTTTGAGAACATACATTTTCATTTCTCTTGAGTACACAATAGGAGTAGATCTTTCCTATTGTAGTGTCCACTTTTCTCTCTATTTTTGTTTTTTAGGTGTACCTCTCCTAACTGACACTCAGGATTTTGTCTTCTTCTTCTTTTTTTTTTTTTTTTTTTTTTGAGATAGAACCTCAAGCTGTCCCCCAGGTAGAGTGCTGTGGCATCACAGCTCACAGCAACCTCCAATTCCTGGGCTCAAGCAAGTCTGCTGCCTCAGCCTCCCAAGTAGCTGGGACCACAGGCGCCTGCCATAACTCCTGGCTATTTTTTGGTTGCAGCTGTCACTGTTGTTTGGCGGGCCCAGGCTGGATTCGAACCTGCTACCTTAGGTGTATGTGGCTGGCACCCTAGCCACTTGAGCCATAGGCACCGAGCCTTGTCTTTTGTTTAATTGGAAAATTTCTGTATATTAACTCAGAACATTTAATAATCAGGAAAGTACCAGTTAATACCATATCAGGATATCATTTTATGCAGTAGTGGGGACCCTTACACAGTGGTAGTAAGAGTATAAATGGGCACAATCACTTTGGAAAACAACTTGGCTCTATCTTATAAATTGGAATATTTACATACATTATGACCCATCAAATTTAATCCTAGATATGCATCCAAAAGAAATAATTTTACTCTTATATTTACTCCAATATTTTACTCTTATTCCATTGGATGCAGTGGCTCACATAATTATAGCACTTTGGGAGGCTGAGGAGGGAGGATTGCTTGAGCTCAGGAGTTCAAGTATACTTGGAGATTATGGCATATCAACACATATAAATGCTTTTCCTTTATTTGGAGTGATACAATTTCTTATGACATAGAGATACTATAATTTCCTGATGGAGTGTTAGGTTGCTTCCAATATTTTGCTGTTATAAAAAAACACTGCAATGATTAACTTTGGAATATGTCAATTTACATTTGAAAATATTTTAAGTATAGCGGGGCATGGTGGCTCATGCCTGTAATCCTTGCACTCTGGGAGGCCAAGGCGGATGGATTCCTTGAGCTCAGGAATTCGAGACCAGCCTGAGCAAGAGAGAGACACTGTCTCTAAGAAATAACCAGGCGTTGTGGGGAGCACCTACGGTCACAGTTACTTGGGAAGCTGAGGCAAGAGGATCCTTTGAGCCTAAGAGTTTGAGGTTGCTGTGAGCTATGACACCACAGCACTCTACCCAGGGTAACAAATGAACCTCTGCTTCAAAAAAAGAAAAAATGCTTTGGCCTGGTTCACTTGCTGTCAAGAAAGAGAAGAATTATGACATGCATCAGATTAATAAAATACAAATACTTAAAAAAACGAAAATATATGAAGTATAAATTGCTACAAGTGTGAATGAGCATTTTTGAGTTTGATAGATATTATCACGTTTCTCTCCATACAGGCTATAACCATATTGTCACCATAACAGCATGAGAGTACCTATTTCCCTACACCATTGCAAATTCCATTTTTTTTTTTTGCAAATTTCATTTCTTCCTTTTCCAACTATTGCTTTGTGTTTTCCAGTATAAAATTGGATAGAGTTGTGATTGTAGATGTCTTTATATTCTTGAATTTGAAAAGAAGTTCTTCAAAAACTGTGAATAAAATTCTTTGATTATTGCTAATTTGGTAAAACCTAAATACCTTTATTTGTAAGGCCAGAGAATATTCTATAAAATGGATCTATCATAGTTTACACAATATTCCCCTATCATTGGTATTTTACTCTTATTTCTGAGATTCAAGTCATAATCTTCAATATTATATCTGTCCATTTGCAGTTTATTTGACGCAAGAGTAAACAATCTCAACATATTATCCCTTTACTGAATTCCAGGTTGTGCGTATGGCACGCAGATGAGATAGATATCCCAAGATACCAGTTGTATTTTACATATCCATTACTTAACCATTTTCCTATAATTGGACAGGTAGACCCAGCTGTAGTTTTTCCATCATTGTGAATTACTTAGTAACAAAGAAAGCAGACTTGGCATCAGATTCCACCTCTACCACTTATTAGATATGAGGCCTTGAGTAAATTGCCCATCTTTAAAGCTTAGTTTTCTACTGTGTAGACTTTAGTCAATAAAATTACCTATAGCATTGCATTTTTATAAGGATTTTTTAGTGAGATATGGCATGTTAAGTACATAAAATAGTTTTGGGAACATGGGAAGTACTCAGCAAATATTAGTTATTATGATCATTACGGTACTCAATGAACATGCTGAAACACATTGCTTTTTTCCTCTGGTACAATTAGGTCCTTTTTGAAATGGCATCTGTGATTCGGCTATTCAGAACCTAATGAAGTTGGTGACTCTATGACAATGTGGAGGAATCATGACAGAAAATCATTGTACTGGGGCTGTCAATGCTGTAAAGGAAGTTTGGGAAGAAAGAATAAAGAAACACAATGAAGAATTAAAGCGAGAGAAAGAATTTCAACAAAAGTATGCTATAACAGTTACTATCTTGAATTGGTGAAAATTCAGAACGTCATGATGAAAAACCATTTAAGTGTCTTACTACTGAATTTGATATAAATTTTTATTTACTAAAAACTCAAAGTATAGAAAACATTTGACTCGATTAAATGTGGCTATGTGATAGGTGTCACAAGATATATATGTTTACCTGTGAAAATAGCAGTTATCTTATGCCCTCAAAGGACCCTGTTTAACATCCCTCCAGATTTGATTAGTGTCTCTCAGTCTCCTTTTCAGGATTGTGTTCAGCATTATATGTCTAGGATCTAAAACAACTGTCTGGCAGTAGAAGGTACTGTAGATTTCCACCTATTTGAACAGCTGCGAGTTCTAGCCAGGGCCTCTGGGGATCACTTGATTCCTTAGTTTGGGCCGCACCTAAATAGTCTGGCTCTCATTTCCTCAGCCTTCTTTTTTTTTTTTTTTGAGACAGAGCCTCAAGCTGTCCCCCTGGGGGGGGGGGGCAGAGTGCCGTGGCATAGCTCACAGCAACCTCCAACTCCTGGGCTCAAGTGAGTCTCCTGCCTCCGCTTCCCAAGTTGCTGGGACCACAGGTGCCCACCACAACACCTGGCTATTTTTTTTTTCGGCTACAGCCATCATTGTTGTTTGGCGGCCAGGCTGGATTCAAACCTGCCACCTTAGGTGTATGTGGCTGGCGCCTTAGCCATCCTCAGCCTCCTTGATATGATCTTTCCTACTTTCCTGATCAGATGTCTCCAAAGCATTCCACTACTCTTGCAAGAACAGCCCCTTTCCTCATAGATTCCCATAGTTCTCTACAATTCTCATTCCTTAGATCTCTTTCTAAACATTAAATTAGCAAATGTTACGTTATGAAGAGAAAAATTCAACTAAAAATGGCTTAAGCAATAGGACAATAAGGTAATTCCACAGGGAGTTAATGCAAAGCCTCAAATATTTAAAGACTCAGCTTTTTTTTGTACCTTCCACTGTCAGTTTCAGTATGTCAGATTCTTGGGTTGGCTTCCCGCAGTGTCCCAAGATGACTCAGGTACTTCCAGGCATCACACAGCCAACCATCGTTAAGTTTCAGAAGGGGAGAAACTTTTTCTTTTTCCTATTTCTTCTTTAAGAATGAGGAAACCTTTTTCAGAGTCCACCCAACAAACCTCTCCTTTGCTAGAATTAGGGTTCGTTTATACACGCCTAATCCTTCCAGAGCAATGAGATTGTGTGACTGGTTTAATCTATTTAAGATTTATCCCTGGATTGCTTGAGGAAAGGGTAAACACTTGAAAACAACAGTTGGCATTCTTCCAGTAAAGAATGAGGGGGAAGGGTTATTGATAAAAAGTGATTTATGTCTGCTAAATGTCTATAAAAAACAAAAGATCTGGATAGTGAGATAGATCCATTCTTCTTGAGCAAAGCAATAAAGCTGATAATGGTGTTAACAGTGCTGGGTATAGTTAGACAGCCACTTATCGTGCATTTACTGTATACTAAGGACTCTGCTAAGTGCTCCATTTGTACTATCTCACTTAATCGTCTCCACATGCTGAAACACAGTGTCATTATGAAGATTAGATTGCACCAAGAGAGAAAATGACTTTTTTGGTGAGTGATGCAGAGCTGGAATAACAGGCCACGAGTCAGACACTCTGGCTGCTTTTCTGTATTGTTGCTCAACTGTGCATGGTTCCCATTCCTGAAGTCTCCTCATGGCCCCAAATAGACATACCAACTGCAGCGATCACATTTGTTTCTAGCTAGAGGAAGTTGTACTTCCAGGAAGCTGCCACACACCATACTACCTCTGCTAACATTTTGTTGGCCAGAAATTCATATAACCTATATCCAGCTGTAAGAGAGACAGCTAAATGAGGTCTTATGCCCAGTTAAATTTAAAGGATCTACTATTGAAGAAGACTAACAGATACCGGGGTGAGGGAGGGTGATGCATAGTCTCTGCCACACATAGGCACCATTATTTTCTCCATTTGAAAGATGAAAAACTAGGCTGGGTGTGGTGGCTCAGCCTGTAACCGAAGAGCTCTGGGAGGCCAAGGTAGGTGGATTGCCTGACCTCACAGGTTTGAGACCAGCCTGAGCTAGAGTTAGACCTCTCTAAAAATAGCTGGGCACTGTGGCGGGCACCTGTAGTCTCAGCTACTTGGGAAGATGAGGCAAAATAATCACTTGAGCCCAAGAGTCTGAGGTTGCTGTGAACTATGATGCCATGGGACTGTACCGAGGGTGACAAAGTAAGACTCTTCCTCAAAAAATAAAAAAACATAAAATAAAATAAAGATTAAAAACCTGGCCAGGGGCTCGGTGCCTGTGGCTCAAGTAGCTAAGGCGCCAGCCACATACACCTAAGGTAGTGGGTTCAAATCCAGCCTGGGCCCACTAAAACAACAATGATGGCTGCAACCAAAAAACAGCTGGGTGTTGTGATGGGTGCCTGTGGTCCCAGCTACTTGGGAGGCGGAGGCAGGAGACTCGCTTAAGCCCAGGAGTTGGAGGTTTCTGTGAGCTGTGATGCCACGATAGGGGGATAGCTTGAGGCTCTGTCTCAAAAAAAAAAAAAACCTGGCTCAGCGCCTATAGCTCAACCGGCTAAGGCGCCAGCCA
>NW_003852405.1:9566432-9600672 GCF_000181295.1 Otolemur garnettii
GCCACGGCACTCTACCCAGGGGGACAGCTTGAGGCTCTGTCTCAAAAAAAAAAAAAAAAAAACCTGGCTAGGTACAGAGGCTTATACCTGTGATCCCAGCATTTTGGAAGGCTGAGGCAGGAGGATTACTTAAGGTCAGGAGTTCAAGATCAGCCTGTGCAGCATAGCAAGACTCTCTCTCTCTCTCTTTTATTTTTTTTTTTTTGAGACTGTGTCTCACTATGTAGCCCCTGGTAGAGTGCCATGGCCTCACAGCTCACAGCAACCTTAAACTCTTGGGCTTACGCGATTCTCCTGCCTCAGCCTCCCAAGTACAGGCACCTACCACAATGCCCGGCTATTTTTTTTTTGTTGCATTTGTCATTGTTGTTTAGCTGGCCCAGGCCGAGTTTGAACCCACCAGCCTCAGTGTGTGGCTGGTGCTGTAACCACTGTGCAATGGGCACCAAGCCAAGACTCCATCTCTTTAAAAATATTTAAAAATTTGTCAGGATCAAGTGGCTTGCACTTGTAATCCCAGCTACAAGTGAGGTTGAGGCAGGATCACTTGAGCCCTGGAGTGTCAGCCTAAGTGACAGAGTGAGACTGTATGTCTGTCAAAAAAAAAAAAAAAAAAGATGAAAAACCCGAGGGACAGGTAATTTGTCAAAGATCATACCACTAATAAATGTGGAACTGGCATGTGCAGCTCAGCAATCTCACTCAATATGCATTACCTTTGTCCCTTTATATATAAAGCTACTCTTATGGAACTGATTGTGTTTATACTGTACAATTATGATAAACTTGACTCCAGAGTACTTAGAAATCCTATCCATTTCTTTTTTTAACAGTTGTCAGGAATTATGACTTAGTTCTAAACTCAGTTTCACCTAGTACATGCATCTAGTGCTGAAGAAAATTATCCAAACGCCTGCTAAACATGGCAAGGCAGACTTCATTCTAGAGGGGCCGTGTGATAGGCATTAGACGTGCTGCAGGGGGGTCTTACGGTGGGGGAGAGAGACTGGACTCGATTCCCATTCCAACAAGGACAAGTGGGGATTTATAACCAAAGGGCAGCGTGGGGGGTAGGGATGGAAAATTACTAAAAGGAAACAAAGAACAAAAGGTTTTTGGCTAAAATGACTTGATAGGATTATTGCTAAAAGAGGAGCAAGCGCCAAGGGAGGGGAGTTTTCTCTAAACAGACATGGCAGGATTCTTGCTCAAACTGGATTTGAGGACTCAGAAAAGCCTGCCTGAAGTTTTCTCACCAGTTAAGGACCATTCAATTTCAGCAGCGTCCAGCTGTCTCTGCACGAGAGTAATGAATGTGTATTCTTGTGTCTACTGCCTGTACGTTTTGGGCTTTATGACTATATTGTGGTCAGGTGGGAGGATTATCTGTTAATAAAAAGTAATTTCCAAAAGTTAAGTTATACACACTTCTATGGTTATTAAGATTAGGCCTAGGGGCAGCACCTGTGGCTCAAAGGAATAGGGCTCTGGTTCCATATGTTGGGAGGTGGTGGGTTCAAACCTAGCCCCAGCCAAAAAACTGCAAAAAAAAAAAAAAAAAAAAAAAAAGATTAGGCCTAGAATTTGTGGTGTTTTCTGACAACCTTGAGATAAATATAGAAGTTAAGATATTTTGGGAAGGGGAAATTATGAACTCTCTTTTGCTACAATTAGAACAAAATCAGTTTTAGAAACTTTATATGGAGTCTGTGAAAATGCCTTTCTCTTGATCTTAAAACAATTTCATTCCAAGGTAGATGGATCTTCTGAGCTCAGGAGTTTGAGAACAGCCTGAGAAAGACTGAGACTCCATCTTTAAAAAATAGCCAGGTGTTGTGGCGGGTGCCTATAGTCCCAGCTACTTGGAGGCTGAGGCAAGAAGATCACTTGTGCCCAAGAGTTTGAGGTTGCTTTGTGACGATGCCATGGCACTCAACCCCAGAGCATAGAGTGAGACTCTGTCTCAAAAAAAAAAATAAAAAAATCATCATAAAAGCAACTTGTATCATTATAAAGCTTGGTTTATAGCTAAAATTAAGTCCAAGCCACTTTAAAAGTAATCTATCTAGGCTGGGTATGGTGGCCATGCCTGTAATTCTAGCACTTTAGGAGACATAGGGAAAATTGCTTGAGGCCAGAATATTGAGACCAGCCTGGACAACATAGCAATATCCCATCTCAAAAATAAAAAAATTAAAAAGTTAGCTAAGTTTGTGGCACACACCTACAGTCACACACCCTCCCTACTTGGGAGGCTGAGTTGGAAAGAACTCTTGAGCCCAAGAGTTCAAGGTTACAGTGAGCTGTGGTCACACCACTGTACCCAGCAGTGAGACCCTGACTCTAAAATAAATAAATAAGTAAATAATCTAAACTAGGCAGAATTTGGCTTAAAACCTGTGGTATTACTAAAGAAATGGTTGAATAAATGAACACCCATAACTGATGCCCGATGGTCAGAATCTGACAGACCTGTAAGAGTGAGGCAGAGAGGCTGGCTGCCAGACCAAAGGCTCATTGGAAAACTCCAGAATTTAAACTGACCAGACATAACTCAAAGAAAAGAAATGTCCTATCTTTTTTGTTTTGCTTTGAAGAACAGTGCTTTTCAAACTTGCCTGTGTAGAAATCACATAGGGATCTTGTTAAAATACAGATTCTGCATTAGTAAGTCTGGGGTAAGACCAAGGGTTTGCATGTCTAATAAGCTCCCAGAAAAGATAATGCTGCTGGTTTGCAAATGATACTCAGCAACAAGGGAGCAGACAGAAGCAGCAGCAGATGTGAAGTCTGCCCACAGGCGGGGGGTGAAAAGGGTAAGAATGGAACCTGTACTACTTCTCTCAGCTAAAAGCAGCTAAACTCTGTAGTCCCAGATACCAGGGAAGCTAAGATGGGAGGATCACTTGAGTCCAGGAGTTCAAGGCCAGCTTAGGCAACGTTTTTTAAAAAGTGGCTAAAGCTTTAGCTTAAAAACAAACGAACAAACAACAACAACAAAAAAGAACCTATAAGTTAAAACAAAAATTGTCCTGTCTTCCTTTTCGTGCCAAGCTGCCTTAAAGATATCAAACACTTAAGAAAGAATTGTGTTGACAGCATCTGGTAAAGGCTTCATTCTATGATAAAAGGCTTTAAAGGAGTTTGAAAATTTCTATTCAAGACATGAAAGAACATTAAGCTTAAAATAAGCAGTGGAAGAATGACAGACTATCAGAGCTGGAAGAGACCTATGTGTTATTTAATTATAACCCCACATTTTATAGACAAAGTTCACAGAGGTGAGGCATCTTGCTAAAGCAACCAAAAGATTAATTAGTACATTCTGGACATAGACAATAGAAATTAAGAGTCTGGCCAGGCACAGTGGTACATGCCAGTAATCCCAGCTACTCAGGATGCTGAGGCAGGAGGACTGCTTGTGCCCAGGAGTTTAAAATCAAAATTAGCCTTGGTGACACAGCAAGAAAGATTCCATCTCAAACAAACAAACAAACAACAAAAAAAGAAAGAAAGAAGGAAAAAAAGAGAGAGAAAAAGACATAAAGAGAAATACAGAGCCATTATTTAGATGCAAATAGATTTGCCTAATAACAGAGCCATTATTGAGATGCAAATAGATTTGCCTAATAATAGTTAGCCCGAGTATAAACCCATTAGGAACAAAGCTTTTTGTATCCTAATTGGTACGTGATTAATTCTTTAACTTAAGTCAAAGGTTAAGGTACAAGCTACCTAATTATAATTGTTACCAGATATTGCTCTAAACTTCATTCCTTTCTTAGTAACAAGTCATTAATAACCATTATGCCCACTGTTTGGCTAGTTCTATTTTTATAAAAAGTGATGTAACTGAGTAGCTGACATATATTTTTTTCTCAGCCATGTCTATGGGAAGCTTAGCTGTTCAGATCAGGAGGCTATATACAGCCCCCTGCCATAGGACACTTGCTAGCAGATTAGTTAAATTTCAAGCAAGTGACAGATTAAAATACATAGATACTATAGAAGTATTTTGCAAACCCAAATAGGAGCTTCCATGCCCTCCCCAGGGTGCCACCCTCCAGGAACTTCCACGTGTTCAGCTATGTAGAAGGTCCTTCTTGTCTTGTTCTTGCATGAAAAATTTTCTAAGACATAGAGAATTTTTTGTAACCCTTTGCTAGTCATTTTCATAGTTGATATTGTTATATCTGTTTGCAACAAAATAAAAATCAATAGAAATGTGCTCCCGAATAACCAAGATTTTATACTTTTTCATATCTAATAAATGAAGTCTGGATAAAATTAGCAGGTAGTAAGAGGCAATTTAACTTCGAACTGTATTCTTTGCAAGCCATTAAAAAATGTATTAAGTATCCCTGGATTACTCACAGGAAAACACAAATCAAACTCACAATCAGATAGAATTTATACCCACTAGATGGCAATAATGAAAAAGACCAAAGCAAATAATGGTAAGGATATGGAGAAATCAGATAGTCTACTGGTGGGGATGCAAAATGGTGCAATCAAGTGGGAAATGGGCCATTCCTTAAAGATGTTAAACGTGGAGTTACCGTATTACCCAGCAATTCTACTCCAAAGAATATGTACAATGAAAATACCTTCACACAAAAACTTGTACACAAAAGTTCACAGCAGTATTATTCGTAATAGCCCCAAAGTGGAATTAACCCAAGTGTCCATGAACTAATGAATAAATAAAATGTGGGAGATCCCTACAGTGATGTCATTCTGCCCAAAAAAGAAAGTCCTGAGACATGTGACAGCCTGGATGACCTTTGAATTAAACTATGCTATGTGAAGGAAGCCAGACACTAATGACCACATATTTGCCTGATCCTGTTTATAAGAAATGTTCAGAATAGGCAAATCCATAGACAAAAAAGCAGATCAGTGATTGCCAGGTGGTGTGGGGGCAGGGAAAGGGAGTGACTGCTAATTGGTATAAGTTTCTTTTTTGAGTGATGAAACATTTTAGAATTAAATACTGGTAATGACTGTACAACTCTAGGAATATACCAAAACTCACTGATTTGTATATTTTATAAGGATGAATTGTATAGTATGCAAATTACATCTCAATAAGGCTTTTATTAGTAAAATCTATGGAAAGTTACTAATATTTATAATTTTTTTTTTTTTTTTAAGAGACAGTCTCAATTTATTGCCCTTGGTAGAGTGCTGTGGGGTCACAGCTCACAGCCACCTCCAACTCCTGGGCTTAGATGATTCTTCTGCCTCAGCCTCCCAAGTAGGTGGGACTACAGGTGCACGCCACAACGCCCAGCTATTTTTTGTTGCAGTTTGGCCGGGGCCGGGTTTGAACCTGCCACCCTCGGTATATGGGGCTGGCACCCTATTCACTGAGCCAAAGGCGCCACCCAATATTTATAATTCTTGCAGAATAAATTACTTACCAATTTCTAGAAACCACAAATGGTGGTTTTAGATAAAAAGAAAATGGTTCTTTTTTATGTAAAAGTGAGTTAAAAATGTCATTATTTACAAAGTAAAAAGATTTCTGGGTCTCCTAGGCTAGTGCGGATCTGGGAGGAACGAGTAAGCTTAACTAAGCTAAAAGAGAAGGTCACCAGGGAAGATGGAAGAGTCATTCTGAAGATAGAAAAAGAGGAATGGAAGGTAAGCTCTTGATAGAAGTAATATTTGATTTTCTGCATTTTGCATTTTGTGGGACAGCTGAGGAAATGACTCTGAAACTGTATAATAATCAAGACTGGAATAGTTAGAAATTCTAATTTTAATAATACACCAAGTGAATTGGAGCAACATGAGCAACTGAAAATAAATATAACTTCATAGTTTTACAAAAGTTCAATTTGCTTCAACCCTCACTAAACTTAAATAATCTGTGGCATTTCTCCCATTAATCTCAATAGGTAATTTTCTATTGAACATAAAAATCGATGACCAGGTTCCTAATGAAAATCATATAGCCCTTCCAAAGAAATGCTGAGGTAGAACTTCACAGAAGGGAGATGAATGTCAATGTTCTTGTTAGGGCTACCACCTGATTCATTCTCCTCCTCTTTCTCCCTTTGTACACACAGACACACAGACTCACAATTGCTTAATTACATTAGGCATTCTCTAATTTTTACAAGGGTTTCTAGTCCTTGGGTCAGTGTTTGTTTTCATGCTTATGGATATATGTAGCTATGGAGTTAGCGCCTTTATTTTCTTTCCTGGCTATTTTAGGCTGAAAGGGGAAAAACACAGAGTTCAGAACAGTTGAATTTCTTAAGATTCCTAAATTTAAAAAATTCTCTTTAAAAATAATTTTATAAAATACTTCAAAACAGAAGTGGAAAAACAGTTTGAATTTTCTTTTCTTTTTTTTTTTTTTTTGAGGCAGAATCTCAAGCTGTTGCCCTGGGTAGAGTGCTGTGGAGTCGCAGCTCACAGCAACCTCAAACTCTTGGGCTTAAGTGATTCTCTTGCCTCAGCCTCCTGACCCGAGTAGCTGGGACTACAGGTACCCACAACACCTGGCTATTTTGTTGTTGTACTTGTCATTGTTGGGCTGGATTTGAACCCACCAGCTCCAATGTATGTAGCTGCTGAGCTACAGGTGCTGAGCCCAGTTTGAATTAATTGACTAAAATGATTCTTTTGGATAGTCTCATTTTCAGTAGCATATATACTTTAGGAAAACCTAATACCATCTAACAGAGTCATTAGGACATAGTGCTATGTGTATGTTCTATTGACCAAGATTATTTTTGTTTATTCTACTATGTTTTTTTTTTTTTTTAATGGAGACAGAGTCTCACTTTGTGACCCTCAGTAGAATACCGTGGAATCATAGCTCACGGTAACCTCCACCAACCCCTGGGTCCTTGGGTTTAAGTGATTCTCTGGCCTCAGCCTCCCAAGTAGCTGGGATTACAGGCGCCTGCCAGAATGCCCGGCAATTTTTGGTAGAGACGGGATCTCACTCTGGCTCACTCTGCCTCATGCTGGTCTTCCACTGGTCTCGGACTCGGCTGAGATCAGGCGATCCACCCGCCTCGGCCTCCCACAGTGCTGGGACAACAGGCGTGAACCACCACTCCCGGATGAGTGGGGTTTTTAAGTTGAGCCCAAAACCCAACAAAACAAAACAACCTAACATCTTAAAACTTGGAACATAAGGTACTCAGAAAGGTAACCCATTAAGGAAAACATATCCTAAAGTGCTTTTACAAGCAAATATCAAATTTCAGTGTGGCATGATACTAAAATCATCTAAGTAATATAGTGACTGACATTTCTTGTACTTGAGTTTAGACCCTCCCTTCTTCTCTACTGAAACTGAATCAGCTACAAGAATGGCAACTCCATAGAACTGGTTTGCTGAAAATTCCTGAATTCATTGGAAGATTCCAGAACCTCATTGTGTTAGATTTATCTCGAAACACAATTTCAGAGATACCTCGAGGAATTGGTAAGGAAGATTGCCTGTATTCTCGAGCCATTTTTTCCCACCTGCAGATGCGCTTTTTATTGAATTTTTTTTTTGATACATGGAATAAATATCTCTTTATAGGCCCTCAAGTCTTGAGAATATTTTAAACATGTAATCTAAATTGAAGTTTCCAGGAGATCCAAGCTTCTGGATTTAAAATGAGATTTTAAATTGAGGTGATTCAAAATGAGATTTCATTGTGAGAAGAGCCTCTTTGGAAATACTCTATAGATTCTGGAAACAATATTTCTAATTCCGGTATTCTTAGAACAGAGTGAAGGTAGGAAAGAAAAAAATAAAAAGTTTCCTCAAATGGGGAAAAAGATTCCCAAATGGAAAATTGCCCTAGATGATATGAATGAACATGTTTGTTTTGTTTTTGCCAATAACACTGACAAACCTGTCCCTTGTTTAAAAAAGAGGCAGGACACAGATGGGGAAAAAAGAAGAAATTAAGAACTATGAATTTGCCAATACAAAACTGGCAAGGAAGTTATGCTGTAACTTTTGATAATTGGAAACTTTATTTTATATCCATCTCCTCTCTAGTGTATATCTTTTTTTGTAGGACTGCTAACTAAACTTCAGGAACTGATTCTTAGCTACAACAAAATCAAGACTGTCCCCAAGGAACTAAGCCACTGTGCCAGCCTGGAGAAACTGGAACTGGCAGTTAACAGAGATATATGTGATCTTCCACAAGAGGTTGGGAAGACATAAATGCCTACATGTTATTGTCCATCTGCTAATAGTTTATTTCTCAATTGTGTCATTATTAACAATAAACATACATAGGAAATTCTATCCATTTTATTTTGGGAAAAAATATTTAGTGAAAACCCCTGCCTTTTATTACAGTATAATGTGGAGTTTTTTTTTTTTTTTTTTTTTGAGAAAGAGTCTCACTTTGTCACCCTTGGTAGAGTACCATGGTGTCATAGCTCACAGCAACCTCAAACTCCTGGGCTCAAGTGATTCTCTGGTGTCAGCCTTACAAGTAGTTGGGACTACAGGTGTCTGCCACGGTGCCCAGCTATTTTCAGAGATGGGGTTTCGCTCTTGCTCAGGCTGGTCCTGAACCGGTGAGCTCAGGCAATCCACCAGCCTAAGCCTCCCACAGTGCTAGGATTATAGGTGTGAGCGACCTTACCTGGCCCATAATGTAGAATGTAGAATTTTAATTAGAGGAATATTAGAGGCCTGGCTCATGCCGGCATCCCAGCACTTTGGGAGATCAAGGTGGGAGAAAGATCCATTTAGTGTAAAAGATCCTTCTATTATTATTCACAGTGCTGATCTTATCTGTTGACTAGACTGATCTCCTTGAATGCCAGACAGTTTAATTTATATTCTTAGAATTGAGAGCAGAGCCTAGGTTAGCATAGTAAATGCTTTCTGAATGAATAAATGATTATCATAAAGCATAGACAGTCTGGTGATAGAAAAACTCTTTTGTTTACTAGTTTGTTTTTTTTTTTGAGACAGAGTCTCAAGCTGTCCCCCTGGGTAGAGTGCTGTGGCATCACAGCTCACAGCAACCTCCAACTCCTGGGCTCAAGCGAGTCTCCTGCCTCAGCCTCCCAAGTAGCTGGGACCACAGGTGCTTGCCACAGCGCCCGGCTATTTTTTGGTTGCAGTCATCATTGTTGTTTTGGCGGGCCAGGGCTGGATTCCAACCTACCACCTTAGGTGTACGTGGCTGGCGCCTTAGCCACTTGAGCCACAGGCGCCAAGCCAAAAACATAAAATCTTATATAAAATGTGTTTCTTGCTAGCTTCCTATAGTCTATCAAATAAAAGTAAGGCTATACAATTGGAATGCCATCAAACTTTGATTTGTTATGAATGTTTTGTAGTTAGTCAAATAAAATTGATCATATAAAAGATAAGATGTTTGTGTAACTTTTCAAACATATTTAATCCTTTTAGAATCAGCAAAGGAAATTTCTATGGTGCTTTTCCTTTGAAAGAATGATTTTACAAGACAAAAGAAAAATAATAAAAATAAATACAAGAGAAAGACTATTCCCTTCTCTCACTTTACCTTGATGAGTATGTCAGACTTTTTTTCTGAACCAGTTAGTACTACCAATCACTGTTGCTTTTGCAAATAAAACAGTGTGTACATTATATAGTTCATCTTATAGTTCCACTTAATGAAAGATAGGGTGTCCATAAAGTTTGTGCGCAATTTAAAATTTATAGCTATTTATAATCGCACACCAACTTTATGGACCCCTGTATATATCCTTGCATACAATAAAAACGATCACATAAACAATTTCTTGCACTTAAAAGAGGGCAAATATTTTATTTCCAATTTATGTGATTTTATTTCTAGTACTGCCTTTGTCACTATAAAGCTATGTGAATTTGTGCATGTCTATTAACCAGTCTTCACCTGAAAGTGTATACTAAACTAATACTGAATTGGGATTTTGAGCCCAGGATTAATTCCAAATGTGTGGCCTCTAAGTAGCTATGTGGATACACCACTTTATGTAACTAGGTCTCAGTTCTCACATATGCAAAATTAGGACTGTTTTGCGATAATAGCTTTATTATCTTTTCAATCTTCTAAAATCAAAATTACTGAGAAACCAGCAATTGGAGACTTATCCCTCAATTATTACATTGCACATATGGTATACACAAGAGCATATCCCATACACTAATGTAAAAATGATCTTTTTATACTTTATTCTGAACCATTTGAAAATTCTGAAAGTCTAACAGCAGATTTTGAAAAAGTGCTTTATTCATAGCTTGACTTCTGAAGCTGGAGAAACAGCACCATCTACTAGAAGGAAAGCTCCTGCTTTTCTGCACTACCTACAAAGCGCTGTATTGATGCACTTTGAGGCGGTAGAAATGTTATAGTAAGAATCTGAACACGCCCTGAGACAGAAAGAAAACATGGAACCTTCCTAACTAAACGGAGTTTTTAAAATAAGTTAACTAAATTCTCACAACTTGAAACTCTCACTAGGATGTTATGTTAAAAGAGGGAAGAAATTTTGTGACTATAGATCCATAAAAACTTGAATTCACATTGTGGCTTTATCATTTCCAGTTACATGACTGGTCTGAGCCATCATATCCACACAATGAAAATAATGACAGTGACCTTACGTGGTGGGTAACCAGAATTATCCACTAATTTAAGGTATAATTGTGGACAGTTCATGTACACATAGCATTCTCAGACTGGGGGTGGGAAACACAGGTAATAAAATAGATATTGTAAAATGAACAAGTTAGAGCTATAAGCATCAACATGAACACACTTAAAAACTGATCTTGAGAGAAAAAAGCAAGTTAAACATAAGTATGGTATAATAATCCTTAAATTTAAAAAACATAAAATACTAAATTTTATGAAAGCATATGTATACTAGTAATATATACATAAATACAGGCTGGGCAGGGTGGCGTATCACTGTAATCCTGGCACTTTGGGAGGCTGAGGTGAGAGGATCACTTGAGGCCATGAGTTCAAGACCAGCCTGAACAAAATGAGACTCAATTTCTATGAGAAAAAAAAATTAGCCAGGCCTAGTGGCATGTGCCTTTAGTCCTAGCTCCTTGGGAGGCTAAAGCAGGAGGATCACTCTGGCCCAGGAGTTTGAGATTGCTGTGAGCTATAACACCATTGCGCTCTAGCCTGGGCAGCTTACTATTACATATAATAATAAAAATATAAAAAAACACACATGGCTCGGCGCCTATAGCTCAACCGGCTAAGGCACCAGCCACGTACATCTAAGGTGGCGGGTTCAAATCCCCAGCCCAGACCCGCCAAACAATGACAGCTGCAACCAAAAAATAGCCGGGCGTTGTGGCGGGCGCCTGTAGTCCCAGCTACTTGGGAGGCGGAGGCAGGAGACTCGCTTGAGCCCAGGAGTTGGAGGTTGCTGTGAGCTGTAATGCCACGGCACTCTACCCAGGGGGACGGCTTGAGGCTCTGTCTCAAAAGAAAAAAAAAAAAAAACACACATGGCAATGATAGTTATCAAATTCAGAACAGGCGCTACCCCTGGAGAGGAAGCAAGGAGTCTGTCGTAGGTACACTCATATCAATACATTTTCTTTTTTAAGCTGAGCACACTATTGTTTTATTAATCTTAATAATTTTTGATTGTTTACTGCATCTAAAAATAGAATTATTAAGCTGAAAATTTGATGATTAAGATAATGTATTTAAATTGTCAGGCACAAAGGTTCAATGAAGACTATTATTTTGAAGTCTGAGTTTTCTCATCCAATTTTCAAGTACTAGAAAACATAAGAGGCAGTGCCCGTGACTCAGTGGATAGGGCGCTGGCCACATAGACCCAGGCTGGTGGGTTTGAACCCGGCCCAGGCCAGCTAAACAGCAACGACAACTGCAACAACAAAATATCCAGGTGTTGTGGCAAGTGCCTATAGTCCCAGCTACTTGGGAGGCTGAGGCAAGAGAAAAGCTTAAGCCCAAGAGTTCGAGGTTGCTGTGAGCTGTGATGCCACGGCACTGTACCAAGGTGCCATAGTGAGACTCTGTCTCAAAACAAAACAACCAAAAAAATCTGTAAGAACAGATACTTGCTCTCAGGAAAAAACAAAAACAAAAACTTCTGCCAGGCTGGTTCTATAAACCCTAGAATCTGGTTATTTTGGAACATAAATTTTCTTTGAACAGATGAACTTCTTACTATTTCTCTAGAGGTTATTTAGCTTTTTGTTTGTTTGGTTTTGAAATGAAGGTCTCACTACGTTGCCCAGGCTAGTCTCCAACTCCTGGACTCAAGGGATCCTCCCAGCTTAGCCTCCCAAATTAATTTGGACTGTGTTTTTATTTTAGTTTGTTGTGGACTACTATGACTAAAGCTCAAGTATAGTGTGAACGATCCTTAGGCATTAAGTATCACTTTTACCAGTGTGATTCAAACTTGTAATTTACATTGTGGACATTTATTTTGAAAACCCTTGCTTTCCTCTTCAGCTTGGCAATCTGTTAAAACTTACTCACCTTGATTTGAGTATGAACCACTTTACGACAATCCCTTCTGCTGTGTTGAACATGCCTGCTCTTGAGTGGCTAGACATGGGAAGCAACAGACTTGAACAACTTCCGGATACTATAGAAAGGTAAAATAACTTTTTATGCTACTGACAAATGTCTTGAAACCATTTATGAATAATAAGCAATAACAAGCTCGACAAAGACGATCCCAAGTGTAATCAATCTCACTAGGTCCATTAGGTTTGAAATATGCTATACTTTTTAACAGAATATTTTCATTTATTCAAAGTAAGAAAGAGGATTGTGGGAGAGGAAAAATGGCTATCTGACTTTAAGAAATTAACAAGAATATGCCCCAATTAACAACATTGATTAGCACATGCCAGGTACTTCTATGAGCTTTACAAACAAATGAAGAAACTAACACACAGAGATGCTGCTAACTTGTTGCCCAGGGCCACCATTAGTTAAGTGGCCAAGCTAGGATTTGAACCCTGGCAGCCTGGCCCCAGAATCCATGCTGTTAACCATTATGCATACTGCCTTCCCCTAAACAGGAATATGCATATATTAATAATTTGCTTTTTCTCTTAAGACTCCAACATAGATTAGATAACATTTGCAGCAAGTCTTTCAGAAATCCTATGAGACTAGTGAAGAGTTCTAGAATACACTTGATTTCATTTCTACCACAATGTGATATGAGAGGAGAGATTAACTCCCTGATCCAGTTTCCCTAATCATCAGGTAATGTGAAGCCAGTTAATTCAGTAATTACACTGGTTAAAGGAGATGTAAAAGATGCTGTTTTTTCAATTTTTTAACATAATAAGAACCAAGGTTTTCATATTATGTGTGATTAATTGCAGAAACCTAATTTTTCAGAATGCAAAGTCTACATACATTATGGCTGCAGCGGAATGAAATCACATGCTTGCCAGAGACAATTAGCAAAATGAATAATCTGGGTACCCTTGTTCTCAGCAACAATAAACTGCAAGATATTCCAGTATGTATGGAAGAAATGGTAAACCTGAGGTAAGGAGTTGTAGATACAAAACTGACATGTTTCTTTTTGGCCACAGAACAAAGTAATGCTGAGATTGTTATTAATAAATTTGCATTCTCATTTATATGAATGGGTACATTTAAAAAACCTTTTTCTATGGTGAAATTCTGCAACTGGATGAACAGACTTCATGTAATAGGGGTATGAATTATTCTAGAAACTTTGAAACTAAGGCAGCACTGGACTATATCAACTTTAAGAAATGTGACATTTTTGGCTTGGCACCTGTGCTCAGTGGTTAGGGCGCTGGCCACATGCACCAGGGCTGGTGGGTTCAAACCTGGCCTAAGCCTGCTAAACAACAATGACAACAACAACAACAAAAAATAGCTGGGGTTGTGGAAGGCACCTGTAGTCCCAGCTACTTGGGAGGCTGACACAAGAGAATTGGTTAAGCCCACGAGTTTGATATTGCTCTGAGTGTGACACTATGGCACTGTACCAAGGGCGACACAGTGAGACTGTCTCAAAAAAAAAAAAAGGGGGGCTTGGCATCTGTAGCTCAAGCAGACAGGGCGCTGGCCACGTACACCAGAGCTGAAGGTTCAAATCCAGCCCGGGTCACCAAACAACAACAAAAAAGAAATGTGACATTTTCATGAAAATTATATAGCTAACCTATTTTACAATATGAAAATCAAAAGCATAAAAGTAATTCTTTTCCTTCTAAATAACAACAAATGTACACAAGCAAATGGTACTGATAGAGGGTAGGTACAACTTTTTGCTAATTACTACTGAAACTCTCTGAAGTATTTTTATCTCAAAATTTCATCTCCTGTCATAGTGAATACACACCAAAACACACAACATCCACAAACAAACATTCATTCATTTATTCAATTACTAATAATAAATAGGACGCAGGTCTATAAACTAGCAGAAATTAAGTTCATAGCTTTTTTTTTTTTTTTTTTTTTTTTTGAGACAGAGCCTCAAGCTGTCCCCCTGGGCAGAGTGCCATGGCATTACAGCTCACAGCAACCTCCAATTCCAGGGCTCAAGCGAGTCTCCTGCCTCCGCCTCCCAAGTAGCTGGGACCAAAGGCGCCCGCCACAATGCCCGGCCATTTTTTGGTTGCAGCCGTCATTGTTGCTTGGCGGGTCCGGGCTGGGGATTCGAACCCGCCACCTTAGGTGTACGTGGCTGGCGCCTTAGCCGGCTGAGCTATAGGCGCCGAGCCAAGTTCATAGCTTTAATTGTATATTTAAGACGCATTAAAATTACTCTCAAAATTAAACAAATCATGTTAATCATGCTATGGGTTAATAGTTACTTTTGCAAGCTTTGAAAGGCGTCTAAAGTTAATATTTTTTCCTTTTAGGAAAGAAACTTAAAAGATTCTTCAGATACATCACATCCCCCACCAAGATGTTCAGTTATTGAAACCTGTTAAAAAAAGAACAATTTAGCATATTATCATTGATCTCTTTCTAGAAAAATAAGGGTAGATTTCTATGGCACCTATAAAATACTTTTTTGTGTGTGAACTGTTAGGTTTGTCAACTTCAGAGACAACCCGCTGAAACTGGAAGTAATGCTTCCTCCCAGCGAAAGCACGGATGAAGAGGAGGAACGGGAATTATTTGGCCTTCAGTTTATGCACGTGTACATACAGGAGTCACGGAGAAGGGCAGGTATGTGTGTAGAACAGAGTAAATATTCTTTTTTAGTCAAAGAATGTGAATATAATTAGCTTCTATCTTTCTGTTAATTCCTCATTTCATCTTGCCTTTTCTGTCAGTTTCTTTTCTCTTGGTCAGTATTGTGGGAAGGAAAAAAGGGAAGTGGAGAGAGGTGGTAAAGAGATTCAAAGTCTTTCAAGTGGAGTCAAGAAATAAATTCTTTTGCTAAGCTTCTGCACAACCAATGAAGATGTGATTCTCAAAGCTCCACTACTTCATTCTACCAGCTTGCCACACACATCTGTCAGGGCATGAACTGACCTTCCCTGACACTGCCTCTTTTCCTACAATTCACAAACAGCACAAACAAACCATTTTACCTAGGAATGAAAAATATTAGGAGAACATATGTGTGTGTATATATATATATTTTTAAGAGACAGGGTTTGCTGTTGTCCAAGCTAGAGTGCAGAGGCCATTCACAAGTGCAGTCCTAATGCACTGTATCCTTGAACTCACAGACTCAAGCAAGCCTTCTGCCTCAGCCTCCAGAATAGCTAGGACTCTAGACATGCACCACCACGCCCAGCTAGCAGATTTTAAACCAAGAGTTGAAATGTGACGTTTTGCCATATGGATTTCAGTCTCTGATAATTTTCAACTTTTACAAAAGAAAGCATTCCTGTTAAAAAACAAAGACACAATACTATAATAGAAATCATGGTTTTATAATTCACTAAAATGAGAATAACCTTTTTGCAATGTGCATAACCCTTTTGATTTGAAATGTAGATTTTAGTTCAACTCAGTGTAACAGTTACTTTGAAAAAATTTGAGTATACTCTTAAGTAATGAATTTTTTACCAAGAAAACCTTAGAGGAAGTTGTTTAGGAAATGGTGATTAGATCTATCTTGGCAAGGTCACAGAGGTAGTAGCTTGGAGGACAGTCTGGGAGAAGACAGGTATCAAAAAGTTGTAAGTTTGGGGCCTAGTTTCAGAAAGCAAAGATTTAATACATAAAAGATAAGCAGGAGACAGAACTGAAAACTGAATGAAGAAAAGGGAAGAGTTCAAAATGAATCTCAGTTTTGTCAAAGCAACTAGATGGATGGTGGTGCTAAGATGGTGAAAGCAGCATAGAGGCAGCTTGGTGGGCAGAATCGAGTGGCAAAAGCAGACATCGTGTTAACAGTAAAGTTCATGAACCTGGGGGACATTTAAGAAGCGGTTATTGTGTAGAGCAGTGATTTTCAAGCAGTGTGCCATGAGAGGATCTTAGGTGTGCAGTGAACTTTTTTTTTTTTTTTTTGAGACAGAGCCTCAAGCTGTCCCCCTGGGTAGAGTGCTGTGACATCATAGCTCACAGCAACCTCTAACTCCTGGGCTCAAGCGAGTCTCCTGCTTCAGCCTCCCAGGTAGCTGGGACCACAGGTGCCTGCCACAATGCCTCGTTATTTTTTTTGGTTGCAGCCATCATTGTTGTTTGGGTGGGCCTGGGCTGGATTTGAACCCGCCACCTTAGGTGTATGTGGCTGGTGCCTTAGCCACTTGAGCCACAGGCGCTGAGCCTGCAGTGAACATTTTTAAAGATCATTAATTAAATTATCTTGGAAAGTAGTTCAAAGCACAGTATTTTTTTTTCTTTTCTGAGATAATCTATTTTGTCACCCTTCGCAGAGAGCTGTGGCATCACAGTTCACAGCAACCTCAATGCAAACTGTTGGACTCAAGCAATCCTCTTGCCTCCACCTCCTGAGTAGCTGGGACTACAGGTGCCCACCATAACGCCCAGCTATTTTTAGAGATGGGGTCTTGCCCTAGCTCTGGGTGGTCTCGAACTAATTAGCTCAGGGAATCCACCTGCCTTGGCCTTAGTATATTCTTTTTTTTTTTTACCTTTTTTTTTTTTTTAACTCAACATAATTTAAGTGTGCCACCAAAGTTCAACTATAGGTTCAAGTGTGCTGTGAGATAAGAAAGGTTGAAAAACACTGGTAGATGCATCTAAAGTTCAAGAAGGGGTTTGCTGAAGTTGAAATTCTGCAGGCCAAAAAATAGCTATATGGAGATGCCACACAGTCACTTTCTCACTACATGTGAAGATAAACAAGGTTGGAAAAACAATAATCTTGACACAGGATGGCGTGTTGAAGCACAAGCTTATCTTCCCGTATGGTGGTATTTGGTACCACGGTCAGAAACACATCATTGAGCTAAATGGGTCATAGCACTGTGCCAGTATGGTAGTTCTTAAGTGTGTATGTGTATTTTATGAAACCTAATTGAGACCAGATTAATACGCATTGTAGAGATTTGTGTTTTACAATGTATTGGGTTTATCTTTAATATGGCACTTCTCACCAGGCCCCATGGGACTGCTGTTCAGTTAGTGAACATGAAGTTTTGGGTTTTTCATTAGATCTTTTTTCCATTTTGATGTCAATATAAAGGATGTTTTTACATTAAATCTTATTTCCATGTCAATATTAGATACATTTTTCTATTTTTTTTTCCCCCCAAGGATGAAAGTTTTAATTTTTGGCTATTTTGTATCTAAATACAGTATTAACTTGAGCGATAAAACAAAAACCTGGTAAAATTATGAAGGAGAGACTCCTCAACAATTCAGGGGACAGCGATTATAACGGAATAGTGGCAATTTCCTAGGATTCTGGGGAAAAGCTTCCTCTTCCTGTTTCACATGCTTTGAAAATATAAAAACTGGCTTGGTACCCTGGCTCAAGTGGCTAAGGCACCAGCCACATACACCTAAGTTGGCAAGTTCATATCCAGCCCGGGCCACCAAACAACAATGATGGCTGCAACCAAAAAAATAGCTGGGCATTGTGGCGAGCGCCTGTGGTCCCAGCTACGTGGGAGGCTGAAGCAGGAGACTTGCTTGAGCCCAGGAGTTGAAGATTGCTGTGAGCTGTGATGCCACAGCACTCTACCCAGGGAGATAGTTTGAGGCTCTGTCTCAAAAAAAAAAAAAAAAAAAAGAAAAGAAAATATAAAACCTGTGAAATGTTGCGTATGTACATTTCAGCCGGCTTACTTCTGACTCCCTTTCTAGTCAGCAAATACAAACTACAGGTTGCATTTTCAGTGCATTACTTGTAAAGAAAACAATCCCCCCCCATTTATGTATACCCATTTGCCATTTTTTTTCTTTCTTTTTTTTTTTTAAGACAGTTTTGCTCTGTTGCCTGGGCTAGAGTGCCAAGGCCTCAGCCTGGCTCACAGCAACCTCAAACTCCTAGGCTCAAGCAATCCTCCTGGAAATTTTTGTATTTTTAGTAGAAACAAGTTCTCACTCTTGCTCAGGCTGGTCTCGAACTACTGACCTCAATAGATCCTCCTGCCTTGGCCTCCTACAGTGCTAGAATTACAGGTGTGACCCACTACATCCAGCCTCAATTTGCTCCCATTTTAAGGGAGACAACTAAACATATAAAACTGACCTATTTACCGTTTCTTGGAAATTTTCAGACACCAAAGCTCAGGTTTAGCTTCAGTAGCAAAAAGGTTTTCAAGGTGTCCACCGCTCTTCCATGCATATACTCCCACAAGAGCACAGAGGTCTGTAATGCTGAGAACCTCAGCTAACAAAAAAGTTATTGCAGGGTGGTGCCTGTGGCTCAAAGGAGTAGGGTGCTGGCCCCATATACCGGATGTGGTGGGTTCAAACCTGGCCCCAGCCAAAAACTGCAAAAAAAAAAAAAAGAGAGAAAATTATTGCACCTCTGACTTTCACTGCCTCAAACAACAGGCAGTACCAAAAAAGCATGAAATGAGGACTAAGAGCTATTATGTTGAATCTGGGGCCACGATGTTAGGATCTTGAGGGCTGAAGGTTCCAAAGAAATGGTATATGTGTAATTCTATCTGACTTGAAATTTTTCCTTCCTAGAGCTCTAGATGCTAAGGCTAACAGGTTCCACCTGACGGCCTATTACTCTAGGAAGCAGCCATTACAGGAATCCTGTTGTTGAATATATTTTATTTATGGGCACAAATTGTTGAATGATGCAAAACAAATTTTATTACACAAATTATTACTATAGCATTGCTTGACAAAATAAATAAGGTTAATTATTGAATGATATATTACCTTCATTTACATTCTCTTGGTTGGGGGGGTATAACTAACTTAAAAAAGTAATAAAACTACCTTAATAGTATTTGACATAAAACTTGTAACAAGAGAAAAACATTAACAAACTTGAAGAGATAATAAAATCAAAGCTTGCCTATGGATATTAAAAATAGATTCATTAATTACCACCATCGCTATTACTAGTTAATGTTTATTGATTACTTCCTCTGTGCTTGAACGACTCTTAAGCATTGTACTCGTGTTACCTCATTTGATGCTCGCAACAGCTGTGAGGTAGGCGTTATTGTTACCCTCATCCTCGTTTTAGAGGAGGAAACTGAGGCACAAAGAGACTAAGGAGCATGCCTCAGGACACATAACTGAGTAGCAGCAGGGTGGGAATCTGGACCTAGATGGTTTGACAAAACGTATGAGATCAAACAAAAGTCAGGAATGAAAAATGGGCTAGTCTCTTATTTAACAATGCATGTAATCTACACCTATCATTATAATATCTAAAATTAGTAGTTCTGGATCTTTGTTTTGGAAAATGTATCAACAATTAAGACAATTTTTACAAATACAGGAAGAAAAAAATCATGGATTAAGACATGGAAGAGAATAACAGTCCTACTGTATGTTTGGTTTAGTATTTGCTTGTGCATAGAAATGATTCATGAGTCAAATAAGGCCTAAATGTGAGAAAGTTTTGCTTTCATTATCTAATTTCCACTTTATTCCATATCATTTTCCCAAACATATTTTCCCAAGCCATAAGTATGAAGAGAACATACTTATTGTTTGTGCTTATATGTAAAAGATGACCTGATAAAAGATATAATTAATGTCAAAGTTATCTGCAAATTTCAAACTTAATTTGTGAATTATGCTTATAAGTATCTTTTTGGAAGTTCTAACTAGATAATTATCCAACAAAAAATGAAGTGAAAAGTAAAATAATCTTTTTCTTTGAAAACATCTCCGCGGTTTTGGTGTCTGTCATGGACAAATTCTGATAATAAAACAGGAATGGCTCTTGAAATCTTAAGGTGATTTCAAGGACTGTGAACATCTCTGAATTTGTTTGCATGTGAGTATATTACAACTGTCCTTGCCAGATCTGCATGGGAAAAAAATCCACCCATAAGCCAAATTCTCAGATTAGCCCTTGTTACAAACTGACAATCACCACATTTTGAACTTGATAAATAAAAAAATACTGAACAATATCAAAAGAAAATGAATTTCCATAATTAATACAAATAAAAACTTAATATGATGTTGATGTATTATGTGTGTTTCAGATCACCAAGTCAACTGTTCAACTACTTTACCAATCTCTGTAAATACTGAAGGATAATATAATTCAAGATGCCCTGCAGAGGAGGATTACTCTGGGAATTTGGTGAATTCTCTCATGTTTGGACCTCTGAAGTAAAAAACAAAGCTATTACCAAAAGTTTAATGAGGCCACAGCATTTTTTAACGTTCATATAGTCTGCTATTTAAATTATATTTTTGTGAATATAAAAATATAATTAAAAACTTCTTTTTTGGTGGAAGACAGATATCGTTCAAATTTCTTTTCCATTAAACAGTTGCTTCTGGAGATGAAGAATGATTTGGTAAAGCAGTAAGCAATACATTTTCCAAAGACACCAGAGGGTCTGTATAGTACTGTAAGGCAGGACTGAATCCCTTCTGCTGCAAATACTGGATTCGACCTTGGTCAATGAGCAATTTACAAAGATGCCCTATTTTCTTCTTTTCTTCAACAGTAAGAAGCCTAAATCAAATAAATACACACAAAACACTATTAAAATTTATGTTTATTGAAAGACTACTAAATAATGCATAATATATCAGGTGCTATGTCCCATGCTTCCAAGACACATTTTATTTATGGCTACAGTAAAAATGTGTGTATTTTAACTTATTCTAAAATAAGACTATTAAATACATGCCCACGACTAAATTGTTGGCAGTGGTCACCTAACGGAAAGTATAGCCATAATCTGTCTCCTTCAGTGCTGTGCATTACAGAAGCAGTCACTTACCCAGGCAAGCTTTCAGTGCTGTCATCTGTGATTCCACATCCTCCCTCTTCATGCTCTTCACTGTCATCGTTCGGATTATCTTTCCTCTTCGTGGTACTATCTGAGGCTTCCATAGCTGTTTTCCGCATCCCACAAGTCGCCCAACTACTCATTCGCTGGAAATAGTGGAATTCCACTGCTCCAAGGCCCAGAGCCCTGAAATACTCTTTGCCCACATAATGTCTCCAATCACACCTGTGGTGACAACAGAGTGCAATAACAATGCCAGCCACAGGGGTCCACTTCTCTGGGACATTTTTTTCATTTCCTTCCTTGGCCAAAGTGTTAATTTCTTTTTCTGTTTTATCATTCTTTATGCGTTTGGCTAAAGGTTCTTCATTTCTTTCCTCACAACTGGCAGCATAGGTTTCAACCAAACATCGTAATGCAAGATCTGCAAACACAATTATGTGGCCCCCAAACCACATCATCTTTAAAAATAAATATTTTTCACATCAATACAAACCTACTTAGCTTTATACTTATAATAATTTTACCATCAATTATCAATTTTGTTAAATTTGCCCTTTCTTACTATCCTCTCAATTTCTCTAATTGATTTATTCTGTATACAGCGTACTTCCCAATAAAAACTATGTGAAGCTTAAGAGCTACAACATGAAAAACTTTTAGTCCAGCTACCTGAATTTATCTTCATTTCTCTTATGTTAGCTGAGGAAAGAACTTGTATAGAAAGAATTTATTCACCTGCACTTAAATACCATCTTACGAAATACAAAGAAATTTAAAAAGGCAGTCCTGCTTAGGTTGATGCTAGGTCAAGATAGTCTTGAAACGTAAATTCACAACAAAAAGCAGAGAGCAGGGGGTCAGAATGCAGAAAGCAGCCTCTGTGAGCAGCAGCCTTAGTGTGTACACACACAAACACACACACACACACACTCAGCAAACATTCACTGAATGCCTTTCATCTGCAAAGCATTGAGGATGGAACAATGATTGATACAAATTTAGAGGTGGGTGCACTGCATATTAAAATGTAAAAGAATTAGTACATTTTAAAACTAAATAAATGGATTTTTTGATGATGTTGGCTACTTCCCATTGAGAATAGCTATAATGTTGACAAGATTGTAATGACCCCAAATGTAAAATCCACATTGTCTAATTAGATTGTCATTTTGTGTCTGTTCAACCAAAAACATATATATTTAAAAATTTTATGACCCGGTGGCACCTGTAGCACAGTGGGTAGGGCGCCAGCTACAAACATTGAGGCTGCCAGGTTTGAACCCAGCCTGGGCCAGCTAAAACAAAAATGACAACAACAACAACAAAAATAGCCAGGCATTGTGGCAGGCACCTGTAGGCCCAACTACTTGGGAGGTTGAGGCAAGAGAATCGCTTAAACCCAAGAGTTTGAGGTTGCTATGAGCTGTACCCAGGGTGACAGTTTGAGACTCTATCTCAAAAAAAAAATGATGACCCTAAATTGTCACAAGTATTTAATGACCTGAAATCTCAGTAGTAAGTTTAAATCAACATATAAATTTAATCCAATAAATATTAGAAACCTATTATTTAGAGAAATTCATAGCTAATGTAACATTTGATAAGCTATTTTCTGGCAAAATATATCCAGTCACTATTTTATTCATAAGTAAATGATTTTCAGAAATGTGAATAACTACAATTTTTAAAAGAATTATTTCAGAATTAGACATAGCTTTAGCAATTTATCTCTGCCCCTCCTTTAAGTGACAAAGTCATAGAGATAGAAATGGATGAGGAAAAAACTGAGATTTTCATTCCTGCCAACATGTACTGAGTTCCTGTGACATAACAAGCACTGCACTAGCATATGCCTATGCTCAAAAAATTCATAACATACTGGGAGAATCAGATAAACAAACAGATAATTAAGATATAATATTATGGCAATACTAAGGAGGCATATCTTATTCAAGAAGGCTCCTTCAGTGTGGTGACAGCAGTGCTGAAGGAGGAGTAGAAACTGACCAGTTCTACTGTTTGGGTCAGTGGGGGGGAGGGGGTAGAATTATAGGTATAGTAGAAACAATATGGTAAATGGAAAACTACACAGGGTTTGATGTTGCTGAATATAAAGACGGAGACAAGGAACGGTAAAGAGAGGAAGGCAGAAGCCAGCTTGAGGCTAGAATGTTATGTCAGAGTGTGGACTTTATTTTGCAGGGCACTGGAAACTATTAAAGGGTTTAAAGAAGGTGAAACACATTAGGTGTGTAGCAGATGGGCCTGAATATTAATATTTAAAGGACAGTTAGGGGAGGGAGACCATGAAAGAAATGGAAAGAATAGCATAGAAGTAGGGAAAGTGTGTTACAAACGAGAAGGAAACAGAATTTCAAAAAGGGTAATAAGCAACTGCAGCAGAGATGGTGGGAGGATGCAGTAGATCAAAGGGGAAAAGTGTGCAGAATGTGAGAAACGGTGGCTGTAGGCTATAATCTGGATTGGATGGGAGGAGTAAAGGAGTGTCCTCCCTTCACCCCAAGACAGAATCGGTTTAGTTCAGAAGGCTTTCAATAATATAAGGTATGAGAAAGAATAGCCATGCTTTGCTTAAACAATGCGGATACATTCTGAGCAATGCACTCAGAGGTGATTTCATTCTTGTGCAACAACACAAAGGATGTAACACTTACTTATACAAACCAACATACCCAGGCTTATACTACCACCTACTCAGGCTATATGGCACAGCATATTACTCCTAGGCTACAAACCTACACAACACGCTTCTGTACTGAATACCGCAGCTAATTTTAACACAGTGGTTAAGTATTTGTGTATCTAAACAGAAAAGTTATAGCATAAATACAGTATTATAATCTTATGGGACCACCACTGTCCATGCACTCAACTGTTGACAAAAACGTCATTATGTGCTGCAGAACTGTAGTCTGAAAACAACGAAGGACAATGTGAATATGCAGTATTTGAAGCTATTTCCAGGCAATCTGAATAATGTTTTATGGAGGGTCCAAGTTCTTCATGATGGGTAGACAGTGAAACTAGCAGCAGGCAGGATGATGATGTAACAACAGCTAACATAATATGTGCCAGACACTTTACATGTAATCTGGTAAATTATGTTAGTATTCCCATTTTATAGATGAGGTAACCAAAGTTCAGATAAGTTATCTGGCAAGGTTATGCAACAGAGCTAAAGGCTAGACTATCTGATTCCAAAGCACATGCTGTTTTTACTTTATCCTGCTAGATCTGATATACAGAAGTGGTATGACAAGATATATTTGATTTAAAAAATTAAAAAAAATTTTTTTTTGTAGAGTATGTTGCCCAGGCTGGTCTCAAACTCCTGGCCCTAAGAGATCCTCCTAGCTCAGCTTCCCAAAGTGCTAGGATTATAAGTATGACCCACTACACCTGGTCTAGACTTTTTTGGTGTAAAATTTTTTTTTTCTTTTCCCCCGTCATGCTGAAATACAATAATCTTTTTTTTTTTTTTTTTGAGACAGAGTCTCATTGTGTCGCCCTAGTTTGAGTGCTGTGACATCACAGCTCACAGCAACCTCCAACTCTTGGGCTTAAGCAACTCTCCTGCCTCAGCCTCCCAAGTAGCTGGGACTACAGGCACCCTCCACAATGCCCAGCTATTTTTTGATTGCAGTTGTCATTATTGTTTAGCAGGCCTGGGCCAGCCTCGAACTCACCAGCCTCGGTGTATGTGGCTGGCGCCCTACTCACCGAGCTACGGGCACTGAACCAGAAAGACAATAATCTTATAGTGGGATAGATTTTAAGAGTTCTTTCTAAGCAATGCCTCTAAAGAAACCAGAAGCATCTCAGGTGGAATCATGCATTTTCTATAAATGGTCTGTTTCCTTTTTCCAATTGCAATATAAACTAAAGCAATTTAAAGCCCAATATGATGTAATAGTTACATATAAAATCTTTTGTCATTCTGCAAAATGGCCAAAATGAGAAGATAAATAGGAAAGCCCTGTATTTGATACAATATAGGGCCAATGCTCCTATAAAGATTAATAAGTTGTAAACATAAGAAATCTAAAAGAGTCCATTGACATGGTTGAAACCAGGTGAAGTCAGAACTTAATGTGTTAATTTAGACATCATTATTGTGCTTACATACCTGTCGCCACACCACACAGATGCTTTCCAATTCCTACCACAGGTAGTTTTCTTTCTTTTAGCACAGGAATCTTGTCTAAAAAAAGGAAAGTAAGAATTAAGCTAGCTTCTCATGAGAGAAAGTATGTGTTTATGTAGGCTTCTGAGAAAAAGAATTGATCAGAGTCTTTGAATTGGGGGGGGTAAAAGAGACTTGAATAAAACATTCTCACTTTACAGAACTCAACATATGAAATAATAAATCCTTTAGTATTCATGACATCAATTAATATATCCAGTTAAATACAATTTATATACAAATGATGGTATACGTCTCAAGGTTGGATTAGAATTAGTGGAAGAAGCTGCTGAGATACATTTTGATGATTTTCTTTTTAAATAATCTGAAAAACTACAGGAAAAGGCCACTGAAGAGAATGATTGAGGTGTGAACACATTTGTGTATGGAACTGAGTTCCACAGCAAGAACTTATTGGTATCATTTATTTATTGAAACAGTCTTTACTCGGTTGCCCTTGGTAGAGTGCTGTAGCATCACAGCTCACAGCAACCTCAAACTCCTGGGTTCAAGTGATCCTCAGCCTCCCCAGTAGCTGGGACAATAGGCATCCACCACAACACCTTGCTAGTTTTTTCTATTTTTAGTGGTGACGGGGTCTTATTCTTGCTCAGGCTGGTTTCAAACTCCTGAGCTCAAGTGATCCACACACATTGGCCTTCCAGAATGCTAGGATTATAGGTGTAAGCCACTGTGCCAGGCCTCCTTTGGCACAATTTAAAATTATACTAAGTATCCTTTACATCTTAGCTAGGCAGAGAACTATCTCATTTTCTTTAATGGTTTTGGTAAAGTCATTTAACCACATTCAGAAGGCTAATTTATGGCATGAACAGACTCAAATTAATTTAAACAGGACAAAGAAGCTACATAAGTACACATTATCAAAACTTTTTAAATTCTTCCCTAATATAACACTTCCTTTCCTTAAATTCTTCCCTAATATAACCTTCCTTCCTTAGTTGAAAAACAACTAAGTTTCAACTCTAATTCATTTTACAATATTTTTAACGTTACATAAAACATTACATAACAATCGGGGATTAATAGTGCCCTTCTCCCTGCAGCACTGTTCTGCAGGACTGGATTTCTAAGCAACTCTCAGCGTGAAACTTATTGACGGCAGAGCAATGGAAAGTTATGCAACTTACTCAAACACAAGTGTTGAATATCGATTTGAAGTCTTTCAAACACTGAATTTTTCTTCCTGTGTTTACCATCTACCTGCACAAACAGAACATTATTGTAACAATGACTTTTTACGTTAAAAAAAGCTTTATAAAAATAAAAGATGTTTTTGTTTTCAAAATTCAGATTAAGTTTTCATCTTAGTTTTATAATAGTATTAAAAATAGAATGAATAAAAAATTAAGACTGTATATTCGTTGATAAAAACTCTAATATCACGCATTTTGTAGGTATAGAAATTTTATCAATTATTATGTATTTCCCTTACCTTTGTTATCCCTAGCATTGTATTCTTTTTAAAGAAGCTATTTTATTAATAATAGATTTTCACATGATTCAAATTCTAAAAGGGAATGTTCCTTCTGTTTTTATAGTTTTATAGTTTTTTCCCTGAGCCACACAAAGACAAATAACAGTTCATTTAAATACGTCAAAAACCAACAGAGATTCACTACTATTTATTTTCCTTTGTATTCATTTTAATGCATTTTTAATCCCATACCACTGGTTGGCAAACCAGCCCTAACAGTTTCTATGCCCTATAATGCATTTCAATCATTTCTAATAAGCGGAAACTTTAAGATGGCATATCATTATCTCTGTAAGCTCCTGGAAGTGAACTCTCCCTGAACTGTAGCATTCCAGCTAATGAAAGTAGATGTGGAAACACTATTCAAATAAACAAAAGTGCTTAGATTTTTCTTGGCATACTATTTTTGGCTCACTTCTCTTCTGACTCTCCCTATACATCACAGCAATTCTAATCTATGCCTTTGTGCCTGTAGCTTACTGATCTTTATTCGTGGCCCAGATCTCTCTAATAAGCACGAGACATATATCCATTTGTGAACTAGAAAGTTCTACTTCAACAGCAAACTGAGCACATTCGGGACTGAAATCATTATTTCTCCTTCAAACTTATCCTTCTTCTTCTTCCTCCTTTATTCCCTACCTGAAGGAATGGCAGCACTTAATCGATTAAGCCTTAAAAATGCTATCCCAAATTGTTCCTTCTCCCTCATATTCAATGATTAATAAATCACCAAGTTTTGTGCTTTCCAGCATCCTGACGTTTTTTGTACTCTTACCTTTCTCTCTATCCCAATGCAACAGCCTTAGTTCTGGCCCAGTTTTTTACTAGTATTATTGGATTCAAAGTATCTTATTAATCTTCCTACTTTAAGTATCAGACTCTTCTTACATAGTTTTAATGGTGCTGCTAGGATAAACTTTTTTTTTTTTTGAGATAGAGCCTCAAGCTGTCACCTTGGGTAGAGTGCCGTGGCATCACAGGTCACAGCAACCTCCAACTCCTGGGCTCAAGCGATTCTCCTGCCTCAGCCTCCCAAGTAGCTGGTGGGACCATAGGCGCCCACCAAAACGCTCAGCTATTTTTTGGTTGCAGCTGTCATTGTTGTTTGGTGGGCCCAGGCTGGATTCGAACCTGCCAGCTCAGGGGTATGTGGCTGGTGCCTTTGCTGCTTGTGCCACAGGAGCTGAGCCAGGATAAACTTTTTTTTTTTCTTTAAAGAGCAAGGTCTCGTTCATTCACTCAGGCTGGAGTACAATCGTCTGGTTGTAGCTCACTGTAACCTTGACCTTCTGGTCTAAAGCAATCCATCCTCCTTCCTTAGCTTCTCAAAGTACTAGGATTACAGACATAAGCCACTTCCCCCAGGTAGGATAAACTTTTAAAGACCTGTTTTTACTTGATCAACTCCTATATATTCTTCAATCTCCTCACAGGTGTCACTTCTTCCATGAAACCTGTGTGACCCACACTACACTGAGGTTGGTGCTCTACCTTCATATTCCCACAGCATTAGGTACTTATCATTATCATAACTTAGCCTACTGAACCAATTTATACAACTACTCCTATTCCCCTAGACATAAATTCTTTAAGGAAAGAACTAACTCTTATTTCTACTGTAGCCCTAAAACATAGCAGGATAAAGCCAAACTTCTTCTTCAGCATACAATACACATGTGAACTCTTCCATAGACTACCACTCCAGTCTCATTACTGCCGAACTCCACCCGGCACCATGTACTCTCCTAACAGAAATGTTCCCATGGGCATTTGGTTATGCTGTTCTTGCTTCAAGTGCTTTTCTTTTTTTTTTTTTTGCAGCAGAGCCTCAAGCTATCCCCCTGGGGAGAGTGCCATGGCATCACGCTCACAGCAACCTCCAACTCCTGGGCTCAAGCGAGTCTCCTGCCTCAGCCTCCCAAGTAGCTGGGACCATAGGCGCCCGCCACAATGCCTGGCCATTTTTTGGTTGCAGCCATCATTGTTGTTTGGCAGGCCCGGGCTGGGGATTCGAACCCTCCACCTTAGGTGTATGTGGCTGGCGCCTTAGCCGCTTGAGCCACAGGCGCCGAGCCGCTTCAAGTGCTTTTCAAACCCTCCATATAGCAAACAATTTATTTTTCAAGATTTGTCTCAAGATCATTTTTTCTGTGTAGTAGATCATTCTCCATCTTCTCCCAACAATAAAAATTGGTACATCTTCCAAGGAATGCCAACTATTCTGTGTAGACTTTAATATTTTAACATGTAACTTAGTACAAACATTTGTTTATTTGCCTGTCTCTCCTTTGTAAACATAAGAGAGCAGAGATACCTTGTCTTATTTGACATTTTTTTTTTTTTTTTGAGACAGAGCCTCAAGCTGTCCCCCTGGGTAGAGTGCCGTGGCATTACAGCTCACAGCAACCTCCAACTCCTGGGCTCAAGCAAGTCTCCTGTCTCAGACTCCTAAGTAGCTGGAACCACAGGTGCCCGCCACAGCGCCCGGCTATTTTTTGGTTGCAGCTGTCATTGTTGTTTGGCGGGCCCGGGCTGGATTCTAACCTGCCACCTTAGGTGTATGTGGCTGGCACCTTAGCCACTTGAGCCACAGGCGCCAAGCCTGACTTTTTTCACTCAACATCTACCATGGTGCTTGGCAATAACCTCAGTAATGGTTCACTGAATTAATAGTTACTGGTGAAGGTGGGAGTAGGAACCAAGACTTTTTTGTTTAGGTCTTGCTTTGTTACCCAGGCTGGAATGCAGTGTCCTTATTGTAACCTTGAACTCCTGGGCTCAAGTGACCTTCATAAAATAGCCTCTCAATAAGCTAAGAGTACAGGTGTGTTCCACCATGCTCAGCTGATTTTTTCACTTTTTAGTAGAGACAGTATCCTGTTATGTTGTCCAGGATGGTCTCAAACTCTTGGCCTCAAGCATTCCTTCCGCTGTGGCCTCCCAAAGTGCTGAGATTACAGGTGAGAATCATTATGCCCAGCTGAGGACCCAAGACTTTTTTTTTTTGAGACAGAGTCTTACTTTGTCACTCTTGGTAGAGTGCCGTAGTGTCATAGCTCACAGCAACCTCAGACGATTCTATCTGCCTACCTCAGCCTCCCAGAGTGCTGGGACTACAGGTGTGAGCCACTGTGCCCCCAGCCCTAACCCAAGACTTTTAACTCTTAGCTTGGTTCTTTCTATGTATTTTACTGTCTCTGCAAGTAATTTCAAGGACTCAGATCAACGGATTATCAAAACTTAAATTTAAAAAATCAGAATGAGAGGCCAAGATGGTAGACTAGAAGCAGTTTGCTCTTGTTGCTCTCTCAAGGAGATGATAAAAGATTATGGGTAGAGGTTCACCTGTAGGAGGACTGTCTCAGAGAGAGCACTGTCAATCACCTGAGAAGTGAACAGAGACACCCGAGGCAGGAGAGAGAAGCAAGTTAATCCACTTGGCAAGACTGAAAGGTACTATGGGAATAGGTTAGGACAGAGACCTCTGGGACTCTGTACTTCCCTAGTAGAGACTGAAATCCAAGCTGGAGGGGGCCCCCCTCCACCATAGCACTGAATTCTACATAAAGTCGTGGAAATTAAACAATCTGCTCCGAATGATCTTTGGGGAAAACAATGAAATTAAGGTGAAAATTAAGATTCCTTGTACTAAAGGCAAAGGGGACAAAAGCTTTCAAAATCTATGGGATACAGAAAAAGTAGTTCTAAGGGAAAAATTCTTAAATGCTTACAAAGGGCAGTGCCCACAGCTCAGTGGGTGAGAGTGACAGCCACATACATTGGGGCTGGCAGGTTTGAATCTGGCCTGGGGCCTGCTAAAACAGCAATGACAATTGCAACAAAAGAAATGGCAGGCATTGTGGCGGGTGCCTATAGTCCCAGCTACTTGGGAGGCTGAGGCAGGAGAATAGCTTAAGCCCAGAAGTCTGAGGTTGCTGTGAGCTGTCACACCAGGGCACTCTATCCAGGGTGACAGCTTGAGACTCTGTCTCCAAAAAAGACACAAGTATCACAAAAGTGACACTCCAACTGATACTGTAGTCATACATCATCTGTGAATGCCATAAAAACCTCTATGCAAACAAAATACAAAGCCTAGAGAAAATGGTTAATTCCATAAAACACACAACCTCTTAAGCCTGAATCAGGAAGAAACAGAATCCCAGACAGAACAATAATGAGCAGTGAGAATAAAACAGTAATAATGATAATTTAAAAAAATCTCTCCAGCACAAAAAGCCCTGGACCAGATGGATTCACAGCTCAATTCTACCAGACCGACAAAGAGGAACTGATACCTATGCTATAGAAATTATTCCATACAGAGAAGGATGGAACCCTCCCCAACTCAGCCTATGAAGCCAGTATCAGTTTGATACCAAAGCCAGGAAAGGAAATAACAAGAAAAGAAAACTAAAGACCAATACGAACATGGATTCAAAAATTCTCATCAAAATACTAGCAAACTAAACCCAAAGCACATCAAAAAGATAATTCACATGACTACCTGGGTTTCATCTCAGGGACACAAAGGTGACTTAATATATGCAAATCAACAAAGTCATTCACCACATAGACAGAAGCAAAAACTAAAACCATATGATCATTTCAACAGACGCAGAAAAAGCATTTGATAAATTTAGCACCATTTCATGAAAGAAAACCCTCAACAAACTAGGCACAGAAGGAACATAATTCAAAATTATAAAAGTCATATATTATACCAATATCATACTGAATAGGGAAAAGCTGAAAGTATTCCCCATAAGAACCGGAACAAGACAAGGGTACCCACTGTCACCACTTCTATTCAACATAATACTGCAAGTCCAAGCCAGAACAATCAGGTAAGAGGCATCAAAATTGGGAAAAAGAAGGTCAAACTATCCCTGTATGCTAATGATATGATTTTGTATCCAGAAAACTCTAAAGACTCCACCAAAAACCTCCTAGAATTGATAAGTAAATTCAGCAAAGCCTCAAGTTACAAATCAATGCACACAAATTAGTAGCATTATATATATTAATAACAGTCAAACTGAGACTCAAATCAAGGACTCAATACCATTCATAATAGCTAAAAAGAAAATAAAATAAACTAGGAATACACTTAACCAAAGAGGTGAAAGGCAAACTATGAAACATTGATGAAAGAAGCCACCAATGACACAAACAAATGGAAAAACATTACTTGCTCATTGATTGACAGAAATAAACACCATTACAATGTCCACACTGCCCAAAGAGATGTACAAATTCAACGCAATTCCCAGCAAAATACAAACATCTTACTTCATAGACTTAGAAAAACTAATCCTAAGCTTCATTTGGAACCAAAAGCACTCATAAGCAAACAAACAAGCCTCCTTCCCCGAAATCTGGAGGCATCACATCACCTGATTTCAAATTATACTACAAGACCACAGCAATAAAAATAGCATGGTATTGGTGAAAAGTAGAGACAAAGACCAATGGAACAGAATAGAGAACTCAGAAATAAAACTACAGAGCTATGATCAAATGATTTTCCACAAAGCATACGACAGCATACACTGGGGAAAGGAAGCCCTGTTCAATAAATGGTGCTGGGAAAATTGGATCACCACATAGGAAGAATGAAACAGAACTCCTATCTCTCAGCATATACAAAAATTAATTCAAGATTGATAAAAGAATTAGGTGTGACACATGAAACCATTAAAATTCTAGAAGAAAAAGCAGGAAAAAGGGCAGTGCCTATGGTTCAAGGAGTAGGGCGCTGGCCCCATATACCGGGGGTAGAGGTTCAAGCCTAGCCCTGGCCAAAACTGCAAAAAAAAAAAAAAAAAGGAAAAAGTAGGAGAAACCCTTTGATACACTGACCTATGCAAACACTTAAAACTAGGACCCCAAAGGCAATTAATTATAGCAACAATAAAAATAAACGGATCTTAATTAAATTAAAAAGTTTTCTGTACTATAAAGAAAATAATAGAGATAATAGACAATTTACTGAATGTGAGAAAAAATATGTGCAAGTTATATATCCAAAAAAAGACCAATATCTGGGAGGCGCCTGTGGCTCAGTGAGTAGGGCGCCGGCCCCATATACCAAGGGTGGCGGGTTTGAACCCAGTCCCAGCCAAACTACAACCAAAAAATAGCCAGGCATTGTGGTGGGTGCCTATAGTCCCAGCTACTCGGGAGGTTGAGGCAAGAGAATCACCTAGGCCCAAGAGCTGGAGGTTGCTGTGAGCTGTGACACCATAGTACTCTACCAAGGGCAACAAAGTAAGACCCGTCTCTTAAAAAAAATGACCAATCTCCAGAGTCCATGAGAACTCAAACAAATAAGAATGAAACAAACAATGCCATTAAGAAGATGGGAAAAGACATGAAGAGAAATTTTCAAAGACAGAAAAATGGTCTATGAATATATGAAAGTACCAGGCATAGTGGCTCATGTCTAGCCCTCTAGGAGGCCAAGACAGGAGGACTGCGTGACCTCAGGATTTCGAGACCAGCCTGAGCAAGAGTGAGATCCTGTCTCTACAAAGAATAAAAAAAAAATTAGCCAGGCATTGTGGCAGGTTCTTATAGTTCCAGCTGCTAGGGAGGCTGACACAGGAGGATTGCTTGAACCCAAGTGACTGAGGTTGCTGTGAGCTAGGCTGACACCACAGCACTCTAGCCTGGGACAACAGAGTGAGACTGTCTCAAACAAACAAACAAACAAGCAAGCAAACCACAGAAATATACATATACAAAATGCAAAAAAATTATCAATCAGGGAAATTCAAATTCAAACTTAAGATACCATCTAATCCCTCTCAGAATGGCCATTATGAAGAAGTGAACAAAGACTTCTGGTATGGATGCAGACAGACAGGAATGCCTATATACTATTAATGGGACTGCAAATTAGTATAGCCTCTATGGATAACAGCAGCGAGATTCCTCAAAGAAATAATTGTAGATCTACCATTTGATTCAGCATCCCACCGCTGGGTATCTACCCAAAAGGAAATGAAGTTATTTTATCAAAACAACCCCCTACATTTGAATGCTTATAGGAGCACAATTCACAATTGCAAAGATGTGGAATCAATCTGAGCACCCATCAATTCATGAGTGGATAAAGAAAATGTGGTGTGTGGGGTGGCGCCTGTGGCTCAAGGAGTAGGGCACCAGCCCCATATGCGGGGGGTGGCGGTTTCAAACC
>NW_003852405.1:9600703-9675499 GCF_000181295.1 Otolemur garnettii
AAAAAAAAAAAAAAAAAAAAAAAGAAAATGTGGTGTGTACAAACATACACATACCATAGAGTCCTACTTGGCCATAATAAGGAAAGTAATGTCAGATGCAGCAATTTGGATGGAAATGGAGTCTATTATCCTAAGTGAAGTACCTCAGGGATGGAAAAACCAAACCACCTCAGTCCTTATAAATGTCGGGTACATATGGATGCAGAGGCATCAAGGACCCTAGAAACTGAGAAGGGGGAGCCTGAGAGGGAAGGTGTGGGATTAAAAACTTATTTGGTACAACGAATACTATTCTGGTGACAGACATATCAAAAGCCCTGATCTAAGGCATCAATACAAGCTATCTTTGTAACATTTTTACCCCCTTAATATTTTAAAATAAAACCAACAAAATTATCTCTAGTTTAAGACAAGTCATAAATACAATTAGAACTGATAAAGAGCTATAATCAAATAGACAAATGAGAAAATTTTTTTTTTTTGTAGAGACAGAGTCTCACTTTATCACCCTCGGTAGAGTACTGTGGCAGCGTCACACAGCTCACAGCAACCTCCAACTCCTGGGCTTAGGTGATTCTCTTCCTCAGCCTCCTGAGTAGCTGGGACTACAGGTGTCCACCACAATGCCCAGGTATTTTTTGTTGTTGTTGTTGTTGTTGTAGTTTGGCCGGTGTTGGGTTTGAACCTGCCACCCTTGGTATATGGGGCCAGCACCCTACTCAATGAGCCACAGGCGCTGCCCAGAAAATTCTTATTTTCTTTTTTTTCCTTTTTTTTTTGAGACAGAGTCTTACTTTGTTGCTCTAGATAGAGTGCTGTGGAATCATAGCTCACAGCAACCTCAAATTCTTGGGATCAAGTGATCCTCTTGCTTCAGCCTCCTGAGGAGCTAGGACTATCGGTGCTTGCTACAACACTCAGTTCTTTTTCAGAGACGGGGTGTCACTTTTGCTCAGGCTGGTTTCAAACTCTTGAGCTGAAACAATCTATGCACCTGGGCCTTCTGGAGTGTTAGGATTATAGGCGTGAGCCACTGCACCCTGCCTTTTTTTTTTTTCTCCTATTCTCTTATTTTCTTTAAGAGATATGTCTCTGTCATTTTTTTTTCAAATAAGAAAAGTGCAAACAAAATTTGGTTACTAATATACTGTAATGGTTTCACCTACCTTGAATCTTGTGGTCACCTTTTCTACTAAGATGAAGTGAACTTTTTCAGCATCTTTTAAGGCAATATCCACCCAGTGAGACAATTTTCCCTTTCCTGCTCCAAACTCCACGAAGCATCTTCTTGGACCAAGTAACTTTAATTTTTCAATGTTACCTAAAATAGAAGCCTGCAAACTTCACAAGATTATTTTATAAACTAGAGCAAACACATTTAGCTCAAAAGGGAAAACAGCAAGGTACAAAAGACAGCATGCACATCACACTGAAAATTTCATTTGGCCTTAAATTTTTTTCTCTTGCTCCTTAAATATTTAATACGTGGTACTCAGAACCTCATCTATTCCCCTAATTTTTTATGTATGTTTATATATACGTTCTGAAATGGAAACATTTCTGTACCCTCAAAAGTAAGTGAAATAAAATGTCATTAATAACTACAATTAGAAGGCCTTTAACAGATGAACAAAGGCCCTTTCTTGCAGGGTCACTGTAGCCCACACGTACCTGCTGTTTCAGGTGCTTGGCTGCAGAATCACCATTTTTAGGATCATTAAGGGCATCATGTAAAGCTGGATGGGACATAATGTGGTGTTTAAGTGTAGAATTCAAACCTGTGTCAAATATAAGTGCAACAGCTTAAGCAACCAAACATGAAACTGGATGACTTTGAATTAACAGTAGAAACATACTTCAAGCCAGAATGGTAGCAACTAATACACCACCTAATTACTCTAAAATAATTTAACTTGCAACTTTAGGCAGACTTACCTTTGCTGGCTTTTCTTAATTTCTTAATTAAGTTTTCCAACTGCTCTTCAGATAGACAAGAAATTGGAACCTATATATAAAAATAAAACTAAATAATGTAGCCAAAAAATGCTTTCAAGTATCAGGATAGAGACTGAGTAGAGGCCTAACAGCTGGGTCATTCCCACGCAGCTTAGGTTCTTCTTCCTGATAAAGCCTTTTCCCTAAGCTCCCATCAGAACTGTCCAACTGCTAAGCCTCTGCTCGGTCTCTGTCATGGTACTTTAATTCACCTAACCTCCTCAAGGTAAAGAACAAGTCCAGGCTCAGAACAATTTCAAATCAAATGGGACTTAGGACCATATTATAGCTTGTCTTGTTATGGGGCATAGGCTGGTTCTCAGACTAACGACATTGGTTCTGTAAGAAAATGCGTTCTAAATTCAAAGTGATAGTTTTATTTGGAATAAAAATTGCAAACATGGCTTATTCACAACATAGAGACAGTTTATAAATACATTTTAAAATTAAATATTAAGTCAATGTACTTACTAATTGTTCAGGTATTTCCACTTCATCTTTTAAGCCTGCGTTAATATCTTGAATAAAGAAATCCTTTACAAAAACAAAACAATACTGTTAACAATCTGAAGATCACAAAAATTAAGCTGAAAAACTTCCTCCCTTCATCCCATACTTTGTATCTGCCATCCTGCCTTCTTTCATTTGTTCATTAAATCATTACTGAATAACTACTTTAGTCTTTAATTTCCCTTACATGCTAGGCATCCATCACAGTGGATAAGAGACAAAAACCTCCACATCCATGGGTCTTATATTCTAGTGAGGTGGTTATTTGTATGAGTATTTACTGTCTAAAGAAACTCATTGGTACATTTTTTGAAGTTTTCACCTGTTTACAGAATAGACTATGGACTACACTAATTTTCCTTTATGGCATTACAGCAACAACAACAAAGTACCAACTACCTAATACAGTTTACCAGACATGCAGCATGACCAAAATTAAGTACTGATATCACAATGGTATCAAGTCTGATTTCTTCTACTTTAAAATATTAATTAAGAATTGAAAACATAAATGTCCTTCCTGTGACACTGTTAATTAATATAATGAGATCTTTCTAGTACTCCTTTAGAGATATATATTGCCAGTAAGGATCTATATTAGTATTGTCTAATAAAACTTTCTGCAAGGATATATTGAATATCTGTCCTAGCCAACATGATAACTACTGGCCTTGAAATATGGCTAGAATGACTGAGGGAATGGACTCTTAATTTTATTTAGTTTTAATTAACACCTATTTAAATAGTCATATGCAGTTAGTGGCTGCCATATTGAATAGCACAGATCTACATCAATGAAATAGTACTATTTCTACAGATCCTGTTTTAAACGTGAAAACAACTCTTGGGGACATTATGTTATGCAGGGTACTGGACTTCTGTAACACTGATGGCAGAAAGACAATGTAATGAAGTGGAATGGGTGAAGGCTGCAGCAATTACAGTGTTTTGTTGGATGACCAATAAAACAATAACAGAATATTAGTTGTACCTATTAGAATCTGATGGACTTTCAGGTTCAAAATAGTTACAAAGAGTCCTCTAGATAACTTATATTGTCAATAAGGGGTTTTTTTTTTGTTTTTGGGACAGAGGCTCAAGCTGTCCCCTGGGTAGAGTGCCGTGGCATCACAGCTCACAGCAACCTCCAACTCCTAAGCTGAAGTGAGTCTCCTGCCTCAGCCTCCCAAGTAGCTGGGACCACAGGCGCCTGCAACAATGCCTGGCTATTTTTTTAGGTTTCAGCCATCAGTGTTGTTTGGTGGGCCTGGGCTGGATTCGAACCCACCACCTTAGGTGTATGTGGCTGGCACCTTAGCCACTTGAGCCACAGGCGCCTAGCCTCGATAAGGGTTTTCAATGTGAAAATTATTATTATTATTATTTTTTGAGACAGAGCCTCAAGCTGTCGCCCCCTGGGTGGAGGGCTATGGCACCACAGCTCACAGCAACCTCCAACTCCTGGGCTCAAGTAAGTCTCCTGCCTGCGCCTCCCAGGTAGCTGGGACTACAGGCACCCGCCACAGCACCTGGCTATATTTTTGGTTGCAGTCATCATTGTTGTTTGGTGGGCCCAGGCTGGATTCGAACCTGCCAGCTCAGGTGTATGTGGCTGGAGCATTAGCCACTAGAGCCACAGGCACTGAGCCGTGAAAATTATTTCTATTAGTGATTTATTACCAACTTCCTTTCATTTAATATAAAAAAAGGTTTTAAAAAACTGATGACCAGAACTGGGTGCTATAGATCATGCCTGTAATCCTAGTACTTTGGGAGTCTGAGCAGGGTGGATTACTTGAGCTCAGGAGTTTGAGACCAGCCTGAGCAAGAGTGAGACTCTGTTTCTACTAAAAATAGTAAAAATAGTTGGGTGTTGTGGCGGGTGCCTATAGTCCCAGCGACTTGGGAGGCTAAGGAAAGAGGATTGCTTGAGCCCAAGAGAATGAGGTTGCAATGAACTATGATGATGCTACAACACTCTACGCAGGGTGATAGAGTGAGGCTGCCAAAAAAAAAAAAAAAAAAAAGAAAATTAATGGTCAGTGCCCCAAAGTAGAGCAGAATGATAATAAGCCTTTACCTGGGATCCAACATTCCTATTCTACATAGTGTACCAGATATATACTCCTCCACATTTCTTTCTTCTATCTTTCATCAACCTGCTGCTTTTCTCCTTTTCTTTGCCACTGTGTGATGGCATGCAATGCAACTCACTCAAGGGTACTCCATTTTTAATAAATTTACCTCTTCTCTCAAACTTTCCCAAGAATACTTGCTTACTTTAACTGAAACCTGGCAATTAGCTAAGGAAAATACCTATAAGCAAAGCCAACATTCTCTCTTTCTACTAAAGGCACCAAGTTCTTTTTTTTGAGACAGAGCCTCAAGCTGTCCCCCTGGGTAGAGTCCTGTGGCATCACAGCTCACAGCAACCTCCAACTCCTGGGCTCAAGCGAGTCTCCTGCCTCCACCTCCCAAGTAGCTGGGACCACAGGCGCCCACCACAATGCCTAGCTATTTTTTGGTTGCAGCTGTCATTGTTGTTTGGCGGGCCCAGGCTGGATTCGAATCCACCACTTTAGGTGTATGTTGCTGGTCCCTTAGCCACCTGAGCCACAGGTGCCGAGCTGCATGAGTCTTATTAAATATACACGTTTATAATTTACTTAGTATATATGTAATCATCACATATCAGACATTTCACCAATTTTAATGTTTAAATACTTACAGGTTTTGGCTTCTCTCTTGAGTTACATTTTTTCAAATGCTTTGCTAGTTGATCTTCATATACTGTACTAAATTAAAAGAGAAAATTATTTAAAATAAGATTGTGACAATTACTGTTTTCAGCACAGAAAAACTTTTATCTGATCCATACTTACTGTTTTGGATCTAAAGGACACAAGATTCTTTTGCGGGCATCTTCTTCCTAATAAATTAAGAGAGACACATTTATTTCAAGAAAATGTCAAGTTTATTACTTACAGATACTAGAAGTAACTAATTCATTGTCTCTTTACTCTCAAAACAAGGTAAGGAAAGTATAAAAGACCATAAAAAATTGGTAAAATCAGGAAACAATAAAAATCTCTTGGGTAGCTAGCTTATGTAGATACGAATAAAGACTGCTTTGGAGAAACCAGGGTCTATAGCTTCAGATAGGTTATAGAGAGGCCTACATATGAAATTTAGAATCTTAGATAACATTGACTAAGATATGTACTACCATTTTATGTACCACCAAGAAGAATCAATGCTATTATATATTAATTGGCAAATAAAAATTACATAGACAATGTACAGTATGTTTTATATATATACATTGTATAAAGGCAATTGAGCTAAATAGGCATTATCTCAAATACTTTTTGTGGAACAGGCTGTCCATTTAAATGATAGCATATGGATTTTAAGATGCATCATATCACAGATGTTGAAACATATTTTTATTTTATTTTATTTTTTTGAGACAGAGCCTTAAGCTATTGCCCTGAGTAGAGTGCTATGGTGTCACAGCTCACAGCAACCTCCAACTCCTGGGCTTAAGCGATTCTCTTGCCTCAGCCTCCCGAGTAGCTGGGATTACAGGTGTTTGCCATAACGCCTGGATATTTTTTTTGGTTGTAGTTGTCATTGTTTGGCAGGCCCAGGACAGATTCGAACCTGCCAGCTCTGGTGTATGTGGCTGGCGCCTTAGCCACTTGAGCTACAGGCGCCAAGCCTTATTTATTTTTTTTTGAGACAGTGTCTCACTTTTTCACCCTCAGTAGAGCACTGTGGCATCACAGCTCACAGCAACCTCTAACTCTTAGGCTCAAGTGATACTCTTGCCTCAGCCTTCTGAATAGATGGGGTTACAGGCACCTGTCACAATGCCTGGTTATATTTTAGAGATCGGGTCTTGCACTTGCTCAGGTTGATCTCCAGCTCTTGAGCTTAAGTGATCCACCAGCCTTGGCCTCCCAGAGTGTTAGGATTATAGGCACGAGCCACCATGCCCGGCCAAAACTTATTTTTTAAAAGTTGCTTGGAAACAATAAAACATGGTATTTATCCATTTGGGATATGCCATATTTTATTGGCTTTGTAACTTTTCAGTATAGTAGTTCTGTTCATTACTAAGTTCATGGATTTAACTACAGTCATGCATTGCTTAATGATGGGATACATTCTGAGAACCATCTTTAGGTGATTTTCCTGTTCAGAGATACACAAATCTAGATAGCATAGCCTACAATATACAGAGGCTATATGATGGCCATTACAGGTTTGTGGCAAAGGAAAAACAGTCTGTATAGTTTATGACCGTACTGAATACTCTAGGCAACTGTGACACAGTAAGTATAATATTTATGTGTCTAAGCATATAAAAGGCATAGTAAAAATATGGTATTAGTTATTATCTTATGGGACCACCATTGTATATGCAGTCTGTCATTGAAAGGAAGAAAGGAAATTTAATAGTGTTGGTAATTCTGCCTATATGAATCTGTACAAAACAGAATAGTCTAACAGTTAAAACTATAGGTTAGCCAGACGGCCTTGGTATGATCCCCAGCTCTGTCAGCCACTAACCCTTATGTAGCCTTAGTGCCTTATTTAAAAGATGAGAATAGTAATGTCTTATTTCCTAAAGCTTGTTAAAATTAAGTGAGCTAATAGTTAAACAAAAATAAAACTGCCCCAGCACAGTACTGGCCGTGTAGTAATGCCAAGTATTTGCTGCTATTATCATTCTTTTTTCAACTTATTTCATACCCATGAAGCTATGCACATTGAATTTCGTTGAAAAGCTAAGAAATTTTTGATAGTCTTGTGAAAGTACCATACATTATTTATTTCTTATTTGCTGACTTTAAAACCTAAGCTCCATGTAAAAGAAGACTATTTTAACAACCACAGCCTAAAAAGAGTAGAGCAGGGAAAAAAGCACATTTATTATTTGTATTTAGAAACAGGGTTTCTTAACCTTGACACTATTGAAGTTTTGCGCTAGATAATTTTTTTTTTTTGAGGTGGGAAGCGGGGTAATGTTGTCCTGCGCTTCTTAGGAGGTCTCGTCGCATCTTTGGTTTCTGCTCATTAGATGCCAGGAATACTCTCTAGTTGCAACCAAAATATCTTCAGATTTATCCACTGGGGGCAAAATCACTCCCAAGTGAGAATTACTTGGTAAAAATGAATAAAAGTGGAGCCATCACAGCTATAAATGACACTTAGAAAAAGCTGGAAACGCTTTGACTATATCATGAATTACAGATTCAAGGAGATGGCTACAATTCAAAACCAAATTTAGTCATGAAAAGTCTTTCTACTTGTTTTGCAGTCTTTCTTCAAGAAACTAATAATATCTTTACATCCTTCATGTTCACATGCATGGAGCTGGAGAATGTTCTTCTGAGCAAAGTATCACAAGAATGGAGGAAAAAGTATCCAATGTACACACCCCTATTATGAAACTAATTTATACCTTTTATATGAAAGCTATAACCAAATAGCCTAAGAATATGGGGAAGGGGGAGGGAGAAGGGAGGGGGGAATGGGTGGAGGGAGGGGGTTTGGAGGGATCACTTCTGAGGTTTATCTTATAGGGGTACAAGTGAATCTTTCTAAGAGTAGAAAGTGAACGTTTTAAGACAATAACTGAGAAAATGACATGAAGGATGTGTTGACCAGTTTGATGGAAGTATTTCAGATTGCATGTGAAAACCCCACACTGTACCCCAGAAGTGCATTAATGTACATAGTTACCATTCAATTAAAAAAAAAAAAAGAAACTAATAATATGTCACTCCTCTCTAGGAATGCTGATCAGCTTGTAAGGATTTACTCATATTCTGCTACTATCATTACCTGCACTCACCTTCTAGATGTCTCGATAAAGTGAAGACTAAGGGCTTGTAAAAGAGTGGGAACAAAATCCTTCTCCTATCACAAATCTCATTCTTCAACCAAGAGATATTTGCTCCTCCCCTAAAAACCAGTCAATACAACTGTGGATATACTTCAAAGAGTCCTCATAGTAAGTCACATCTCCCATACTTCAAAACAAGAATGTCCTTGTTTCGGTGTGCTTTGCCACTTGACTAATTACAGATCAGTCAAGCCAAATTAGGAAGTAGGCTATGGCTAAGTCTGACAGAAATAGATGAAGGGTGAGGATAGATCAGGGTACTGATCTGTGCTGGATATTACCTAGAAAAATAAAATGATGAAGAAAGAAAATAATGCAAATAATACTGGCTATTCAGAAGCGGTGAAACCCAATGCTGATCTATTTGGTTTATTCGTCCTAATTCAATTAGACATGTTCTTTTTCAACCAGCATTGTATTACTCGTTTTTATTTTTATTTTACTATCACATATGTTACGTATCTTAAAGTAATACAGACACGTACAAATATATAGTGTTCGGTAGTACAATTTATATGTACAACTACTATCAAACAAAACTGTTTTCAGTTTTCAATTTTAAAAATTCTTATATTTTAAAATCTTTCCTTTCCCATTCCGGCAAATAGTTATAAATTACTTCTTAGAGGTTGGTAAGTCTAAAAAAAATTTTAAAGGAAGTTTCTTTTTAACCGTACCCACAAGAAGTTATTCTCGTTCAGAAGACAATAATTAGAACACAATTAGCGAAACTTGGGGACTTCTGGCACTGCTTTAAACTTCCACTTTCCACCAGGGAGGCGGAGGGTGAGCGCAGTGTAAGCAGAGGTAGTTTGCAGTAAAACTAAAATTTAAGAATACCATGAATTAGGATCAAAATAAATGGGTCACTACTGGCGCTTTACTTAGTAAAGAAAACACTGTTCCTCACTAGGGTTCGTCGTCGCTCTGCAAGGACAGCAAAACTGCATTTATTAAAGTAAAAGCTGGAGAAGGCAGGGGACAGAAGCAGAAACCTGTCAAAGAGGGGAGGGGTCGGGTTCCAGCACCGACCACACCGGGAAACTTATTTCCGACTCTCGAGAGGGTAAGGCGATACCAGACCTCCGCGGCTCCAGCGTGTTCACCACAGAACCTTTTCCCTGCAGCCACCACCATCCTGCAGAACCGCTTCTTCTTTTCCACGTAGTAACTGCATCTGCCCTCAGCTGGAAATGCAGTCGCGGGCGGCGTCGGCGCCGAGGCCGCCATAACTTAAAGCCCGTTCAGGACGCGGGCATCAGGCAGAGGAAAAGTTGTCAGCTTTCTTCGGGTCCCCTTCCCTTAAGAAACATGGCTGCCTCGGGGCCCGGCACACAGGTTAATGCCCGGAAGTACCGCAACCACTTTCGTCCCATCCTCCACGAAACCGGAGGAAACTGATGGTGGCCGGCGGGGCCCAAACTTCCTTCGTTCCTCTCCGTTTTTCTCTCCCCGCCTCCTCCGGGAGACGAGCGCCAAACTCAAACTCTATCTGGACCTGACGTCTCTCAGGCTAGTTCCGAGGGCCGAGCCTGTTGGGCTTTTCCGCACACCGGCCGGGACAGCGGGCCAGTATGAGCCAAGTTCTGTTCCAGCAACTCGTCCCGTTGCAGGTGAAATGCAAAGACTGCGAAGAGAGGTAAGGTTCGCGTCTGCCGGTGCCCGCGGGTGGCGGTTGTGGTCAGGCCAATGGGGAAAGATGGCGGTTCCGGCCAGTGCAGCCGGCCCCCCAGAACGCGCTTAGGAAACCGGGCTGAGATCTAGTGGTTCCCTCCCTCGCCAGGTCGGCCGTCGCAGCAGGGACCGAAGGAAGCCTAGGGAGAAATGGGAAGCCGACTCCCATCAAGTTAGTGTCTCAGGTCCTAGCTCTGAACGGGATCCTGGAGTTGGCAGCCTCACTCTTCCCTTTTGACAGATAAGAACTGTGGTCCAGCCAAGTTAAAATAATTTACCGAGGGCTCATAGCGAGTTCTTGGCAAAGTCAGCACCAGCCCTCAGCCTTGACTCCCAGGCCCCACCCTCCGCCCCCGGTGCTCCTTTAAAGTATGATGAAAGTAAATTTAAACTTCAACTTAAAAGAAAAAAAGAAAGAATCCATGGTGTGTTTTGGCTCTTTTTCACATTAGTTCCTAAAAACAGGAAATTACATTTAGCCGACTGAATTATTCAATAAATAATTGCCTTCTTGTAAAACACCTTGCTGGGTACTGGGAATACGGTGGTTAGAAAAAACAAACAAACACTTCTTTTATTCGTGGAGTTTATAGTCATGGAGGAAATAAAGGCCAGTCTCATAAATAAATGAAAAATTACAACTTTGACTAAGGCGGTTGTGCTTTTGGGGTTTAAATAGAGAGATTTAACTAGATTCAGGAGATTTTTTTTTTCTCAGTTCCACCACTCAATAGCTGTCCCTTTTTTTTCTCTGAACAGTATTCCCTCTATTGGTAATACTTTTCTAACATGTCTACCCACATGATTGCAGTGAGAATCAAGTGTGAAAATGTATGTGAAAACTAAATGATGTGGAAATGTAACATAAAAAAGGAAGGTACTGTCTTACTGAATTGCCAGCAATATAAAAATGTAATATATGGAATTAGGTTCAAAATCAATGGCAGTGTTAGGTTCAAAAGCAAAGTCAAGGAGATGATACCAAAACCAGCAGCTGCATATGGTTATCTGTGGGTTATTTAGGTTGGTCATTATTTGGGGCTGTCTAGTATGGTAGCCACTAGCCACATGTGGTTGTTGGACATTTGAAATGGGGCTAATGGGGGCTGATGTGCTATAAGGGCAAAATACACATTGGATTTTGAAGACTTACTATGAAAAAAGGATATATAATATCGTCAATAATTCTTATGTGTTAAAGAGGTAATATTTTGTGTATATTGGATAAATAAAATATATTGTTAAAATTAATTTTATCTGCTTTAAAAATTTTTTTTATTGTGGCTTCTAGGAAATTTAAAATTACGTATATTTCTCCCATTTGTGGCCTGAATGCTATCTCCATTGGGCAACACTGTTCTAGAATGAACAATGGGAGCCATTGCTTTTGATTCCAATGTTGAAACTCGTAGCTTTTCTCCATGACATTACATTGTCATCACAATTAATCTTTTTGGGTTTTTTTGTTTTTTGTTTTTTTGCAGTTTTTGGCTGGGGCTGGGTTTGAACCCACCACCTCCGGCATATGGGGCCAGCACTCTACTCCTTTGAGCCACAGGTGCTGCCCAAATCTTTTTTTTTTTTTTTTGAGACAGAGTCACCCTCGGTAGAGTGCTATGCCATCACAGCAACCTCCAACTCTTGGGCTTAGGCTGTTCTCTTGCCTCAGCCTCCCGAGTAGCTGGGACTACAGGCACCCAGCACAATGCCCAGCTATTTTTTTGTTGTAGTTGTCATTGTTGTTTAGCTGGCCCAGGCTGGGTTGGAACCCATCAGCCTTGGTCTATGTGGCTGACACCGTAACCACTGTACTATGGGCGCTGAGCCATCATCACAATTAATCTTAAAACACAATTTTATCCTTTTCTTTCTTCATCTTTAGAAATCTTTCATATATTCCTATCACCCATAGAGAGGCAATAAACTAGAGTCCATGAACCAGATGGCCCACTGTTTTTGTGAGAAAAGTTTTACTGGAACATAGCCATACTCATTTGTTTACAAATTCAGAGGTGAGTAATTGTGACAGAGACCTTATGGCCTGCAATTTATGTTCTGGCCTTTTGCAGAATAATTTGCTGTACCCTATCTATGGGAGTAACAACCCTAACTCTTTAGTTAAGTATTCAAGGCCAGTTTAGTTCAGCAAAGTATTTGCAAATGCCTGCTATGTACCAGAAACTGTCCTAGGTGCTAAGGATATAAAACTTTCCTCAACCCCCAACAAAAACCTATTATTATTCTGGCTCTCAAGGAATTCACACTTTAATAGGAGAAATTAAAAGATTTACCTTGGAGAGAGACCACATAGCATAAGAGTTCAGGCTCTGGAACCAGATTGCCTGCTTTAAATGCCAGTCCTGCCACTTACTGATTTACATTGTACAATTTACTTAATTTCTCTGTGTCTCACCTTTAAATTGATAACAGTAGCTACCTCATAGAATTATAAGAATGCAGTGAGTTAATATGTATTAAAGTGCTTAGAACAGTGCCTAGAGCATAATAAGCATTCACAAAACTTTAGCTATTAATAAAATATGACTAATGTGTAAAGTAATATAAGTATATATACTAAAGTTATAGAGAAGGAAATCAGTTGCAGCAGTAGTAATGATCAGGGAACTGTTTCTGGAGGAAAGTGATTCAAAATTTTGAAAACTGTGGTTTGATACCAACTTGATTTTTCAATTTTTTTCCTAAGCTTGTCACAAGAATTTTTATTATCTTCTGAATGTATCTGATACTCTTATCTATACCATGCCTTTACTCCTGCTGCTCCCTCTGCCTCAAAACCTTTTTCTTTTGTAACCTTCGGGGTGTGTCTTAAATCTCTTCCCTGTAAGGACCCTTCAAAGTAGCCAGTTTAAATTAATTGCCTTTATTCATTTATTAGATAGGATGATGTAGGTGAAAGATCTAAGTTCTAATTTGAGTTCTACAACGTGACCTTAGGCAAGTATGTAACTGTGAGCCTCAGGTTCTTTCTTTGTAAGAGAGGTAGTATTTGTTTAACATGGCTGTTGTTAAGTGTGATGATATAGGTACAGTATCTGGCAGGTACTCAATAGTGTAGGTACTCCAGCGTTAGTAACCCTTTTCTCTCCGTTCTTGAAGCCCTTAATATAGTCAGAAGCAAATCTAGGGGAAAGTCATTTAATCTAATCTCAGATGGAGAACATGGACCATGTTTATTTCTGTATCTCTAACAGTACCTGGCTTAGAGTAGCTTTTATTTGTTTGAATTGAGAGTTTAAAGTCACAGCTTCTGGGTGGCGGAGGTGGACTCGAATCTAGTTCTGCTAATGCCTGATGTTTAAGGTAATTTAGTTTAAAAGAACACCTAGACAAATCTGACACGGAAGATATTATGTAGATTTGTGCATTGTTCAGAGTGTGATATTTATGAGATGAGAAATATTGTCTCTGATTGAGTTTATATTAATTTTATGTTGTTCTTATGACTACCATTATAATAAAAATAATAAGATTGGTGATTTCAGATAGTATAGCTCCTGAAAGTTCATACTTATCTATGTTTTTAGAGGTTATTTTCTGAAGTAAACATGGGGAATAGTTTAATTTATGGGCCGTTTTTCTCCTAACATCTATGCATATAGGAATATTTACAACAATATTATTAGTATGACTGGTTAATTAATCATAGTAATATAACTAATAGAATGGTATAAGGAATACTTTATGAAAAGGATGCTTCAGCGGGGCATGGTGGCTCACACCTGTAATCCTAGCACTCTGGGAGGCTGAGATGGGTGGATTGCCTGCCTGAGCTCCTATGACTTCGAGACCAGCCTGAGCCAGAGTGACACCTCATCTCTAAAAATGGTAGCTGGGTGTTGTGGCGGGCTCCTGAAGTCCCAGCTACTTGGGAGACTGAGGCAGAGAATTGCTTAAGCCCAAGAGTTTGAGGTTGCTGTGAGCTGTGACACTATGGCACTCTACCAAGGGTGACAGAGTGAGACTCTGTCTCCAAAAAAATGAATAAATAAATAAAAGGATGCTTCTTGAATTTTTTTTCAAATTTATGAAATATGACAGGACTTTTAAAGTTAGGTATCAATTGCAGCATACCACTATGTCTGTATAAACAAGGAAAAACTTGAAAAGATCAAAACCAGACATAATGATGTTACAGGGCCTTCACAAGCCTGATTGAATTCACTTATTTTACAGATTAGGAAATTGAAGCATTTAAAACTTAAAGTTTTTCTGCTTAATTTAAGTGGAACTGGAGTAGGACCCTAATCTATTTCACATACATTGCTTCAGATCAGTATTTTTCAACCTTTTTTATTTAACTGCACACTTGAATCTATAGTTAAACTTCTGAGGCACACTTAAATTATGTTAATCAAAAAAAAGAGTAAGAACCTATATTTAAACTTCTGAGGCACACTTAAATTGTGTTGATCAAAAAGAGAGTTAGGAAAAAAAGAATATACTTAATGTGTTTTGAATTTCTTTCAAAAATAATTTAATTATTGGTATTTAAAACTTTTCACAGCACACCAGTGTGCCTCGGCATGCCAGTTGAAAATCATTGCTCTAGATGCTAAAATAAGAGAAACAGCATTTTCTCTTGTTTTTAAGTTAGTTCTTCCTATCTTTGTGATGTAGACCAGTACTTCTTGTTCCTTTCCAGATTATAGATACAAGTTACAGTAACATTTAACCTCATCATATGAACTAAGATTTAGCATCCAATTGTATGTTCAATAAGAAATTTAGCTAAAAGGACACATTTAAACTAATACAAAATTACAGGTCTGAACATAAAAATATCTAAACCATAGAATCTAGTCTTGGTCAATTGTTTCTAAGTTTTTCTGTCAATAGTTGCTATGTCTATGCTCGTTAGTAGACATAGTAGTAGATAGTAAAGTATGGAAAAGATTTAAAACAAATCTTTAGAAGAATAACTTAAAATTGAACAGGTTCTGTTCACTTTTTTTTTCAGTAGGTGTTATTTAGTCCCATATGATCTTCGAAACTATGAGGCGTCACAGAATTAAGCAGGGCAGTAAGGTTGTCCACCAGGCTAGTACTAGGTCCTCCACATTGTTTATCTCATTAATCCTCATAACATCCCCATTTTACAGATGAGGACAATTTAGCCTTAGGTTAAAGACTATTAGGTTATGAGTGGAAAAACGAAAACTTAAACTTCAAAACCAATATGCTTTCCAAACATCTCTTGGTAAGGTAGACAACACCTGTGGAAGGTCTAGTAGTTTAAGTCTGAAAACTTTAGTTCATGCAAATTATTATGATAACTCATTTCATGTGAATGTTTCTGATGGCTGGATGTGTCTTTTCATACAGGAGAGTAAGTGTTAGAGTGAGCATTGAACTGCAATCAGTTTCCAATCCGATTCACAGAAAGGTTGGTATTTATTTCTTTTTTGAAATATGTTAATTTCAGTATATTATAGATAATTACTTTTGTTCTTTAAGAGTGTGAAATCTGGCTAGACATGGGCTCATGCGTGTAATCCTAGCACTTTGAGAAGAAGCCAAGGTGAGGGGATTGGTTAAGGTCAGGAGTTGGAGACTGAGCATCAGTAACACCTTGGTCTCTACAAAAAATAGAGAAATTAGCAAGAATGAAACCTTGTCTTATCTCAAAAAAAAGTAAGATCTTTTGTTATGCCCATCTTGCTTTATAATTTTAGGCCATCTTGTAAATACTGCAAATCTAGGGTGGTAGAGTTTATTGAGAACAATTAAAAGATAATTGTGCCACATATATAAAGCGTACAAGAAGAAATTGAGGTGATCGTCTTCTTAGGTGCTCAGTGAACTTACAAGTTGCTAAAGGAGCCGTGTGTGGTTCTCACCTATAATCTCAGCTCTGTGGGAGGCTGAGACAGGAGGATCACTAGAAGCCATAAACCATAGCAGTCACTTCTAGGATCACTAGAAGTCAAAACCATAGCAAGACCCCATTTCAAAAACAACTTGCTGGAATATATTGCTGCCTTAGCATTTCATGGTGTAAATGTGAAAATAGAATAAATTGCAGTACTGAAGGGAGATTTTCTTGAATGTTTTACTTTACCTTTTGAAGGGAGGCATTTAAAGCATCAGTCCTATATGATCTTCAGAAGTAAGAGCCATTAACTGAACTAAGGATGTAGAGTAGAGGGTAAGAAATACAGCATCTGATTTCTCCATCATAGCTTTCCCTGAACACATCCAAGGACTGAGTAGTATTAGCAGTAGCTTCAGTTTTTTAAATAGCATCTTGGGGTGAATTTCAAGAAGTACTTAAATAGAAGGGTGCTCAAGACCAGGCATTTTTAGGCAAATGCCCAGATTGCTCATTTCCCCAGGTAGAGATTATAGATCATATTTCTTATATGTTATTACTCATGCCTGTTGTACCTCTTCATTTTCTAGCTCATAAGTAGTCTACATTTTTCTAGGACCTTACCAGTTCCTTAGTAGCCACAAGTAGATTGTATTTCATGCTTGTTTTTAACCTGAGTGCTGAGTTCTTTATTAGTCTTACATCATCTTGTAGCTAGAGCCTGTTTCCTTTCACCAGTGTTCTCTGAAGTACATAATTTTGGTGCACTTTTTGCCAGCTTGAGCTGCTGTGATGATCTGCCGTGCTATAAATTTAATTCATGGAAACTGGCTTTTGTGAAAGGTGCCTGCTTCATTTGAGACTAAAAACAGATGGGATTCCACATCAACGGCCACCTGAAGTGGAGAGAATAGGCCCTTTAGAAGAAGCCCTGACAACTTGTTACCCGATACCCCTGTCCTGTGCCTGAGACAAAAGCTGCTTCTTTTTCTAGGGTGGATGACTGTTTATCAGTTCTGCTATATTTGCCACTTTTGAAATGCTAGACTAGTTAACTTGAAGGAAACTGAAAGTATAATTGAATAGTATGTTTGTTCATAAAGAATATTTTTGTCATTGGGTCAGCAAGGGGTGGGCCTAAATTTTCCTAAGCCTCTGATAGGATGATATTCCTAAACTTTTAACTCTTAGCATTTAATTAACTTTTATAGACCTTCATGTGACTATCAAGGTACAGAATATCTATCCCTGTTTAAGATTCTAGTTCTCTAAAGACTAATAAAAAACCAACAGCACCAGAAAACAAAGTAGGGCTGTGATAGATTGATGATGTTGGATCCCTTTACTACTTTACTTCCAAGAATTTACTCTAAATGCCAAATCTGCTGAAGACACTAAAAAACAACAAACTTTCTTTCAGGACTTAGTTATCCGTCTGACTGATGACACAGATCCATTTTTTCTATATAATCTTGTTATATCTGAAGAAGATTTTCAAAGGTAATTAATTTTTTTCTCACCTTATATTTAATCTAGGAATAAGTTAAGTTTCTAAGTTTTACAAATGTGTTGGTATTGTTCTCTTTGAAACACATATGTATTGGGAACTTTTAGTTATTTTGAGGATATTGGACTATTTGTATTATTATTTAGAGTAATTATAATTATTTAGGGTATGTTTGAAAATATCTTGTGGATCATCTGCTTAAAGCAACTCCAGAATTTGGAGCTGTAGCTAAATTTGTTGACCTTTTTCTTTTGATTGAAGAAATTTTGATAAAAATCAAAGTTCCCTAGTTTAGTTCTTGATTATAACAGATATTCAGTAACTAACAAAACAGTCTTCCAGAGTGTTAATTATAATTACAGATAATATTTAAATTTTTAAAAATTTATTTTTCTGTCTTCTGTGTAGTTTAAAATTCCAGCAAGGTCTTCTGGTAGACTTCTTAGCTTTCCCACAAAAATTTATAGATCTCCTTCAGCAGTGTACTCAGGAATACGCCAAAGAAATTCCAAGGTAAGTCACATGACAGCACTACATTTAAACTTCTTTCAAGATGGGTTCTTCACAAGACAAGTTGATGGCAAAATATTTTCCATCTATTATAAGTAACCCTATTTATTTTTAAAACTGAGATTATGGCTCTGTTAAGTCTCAATCTTTAAGAAATCTTGATTAAAATAGAAATACCCCTTATTTTTCATGTTTTGAAAAGTATCTGTTTTGGCCAGGTGCTGTGGCTCATGTCTATAATGCTAGCACTCTGGGAGGCTGAGGTGGGTGGATGGCTGAGGTGAGTGGATTGCTTGAGCTCAGGAGTTGAAACCCAGCCTGAACAAGAGCAAGACTGCATCTCTACTAAAAATAGAAAAATTAACTGGGCATCATAGGAGCTGCATATAGTCCAGCTGCTCAGGAGGCTGAGACAGGAGGATTGGTGGAATCCAGGAGTTTGAAGTTTCTGTGAGCTAGGCTAATGCTACAGGCATTTCAGCCTAAGCAACAGAGACTCTGCCTAAAAATAAAAAGTGAAGTATCTGTTATTATAATATGTTTCTATAATCATCTGGGAAAAGAAGACTAAGATTTTGTATGTGTGTGGTGCCTTATCGTATCATTGTAAAGTTTATCATCAACCAGCCAATTTATTGGTTTCATGATTGTTGTTGAATTAGTTACTTCATTAGTAACTACAAAATGATGATTTCCTAAGCTGGGTGTGATGGCGCATGCCTATAGTCCCAGCTAGATGGGAGGCTGAGCTAAGGAGAATCTTCTGAGTCCAGAAGTTCAAGGCTCCACTGATCTACTGCCCTTTAGCCTACGTGACAGAGTGAGACCTTGTCTCTAAATAAATAAAAAAATGTTTTTCTAAGTCTATAAATTTTCATATTAAGTATAATTCTTCTATAAAGAAGAACTTTCCCTCCTCAATTAGGGCTATTTGATTACTCTGACAATTCATGTAGGAAAAGATAAATGCTTAATTTTTGCTTTTAAATGGTTCATTTTTAGAGTTATGGAATTTGTATCCCAGTTACTTCTGTGGTGTTTGATGAGGGTTTTTTTTTTAGAGACAGAGTCTCACTTTGTCACCCTTGGTAGAGTGCTGTGGTGTCACAGCTCACAGCTACCTCTGGCTCTTGGGCTTAGGTGATTCTCTTGTCTCAGCTTCCTGAGTAGCTAGAACTACAGGCACCTGCCACAACGCCTGGCTATTTTTTTTTTTTGCAGTTTGGCCAGGGCTGGGTTCGAACCCGCCACCCTCAGTATATGGGGCCAGGCTCTACTCACTGAGCCACAGGCGCCACCTCCCAGCCCCTATGATTTCAACATGTGCTTTTTTCTGATTTTTCTAAGTACAGGAAGAAGTTTATGATTCAATGAAGTGGTTTTCACAATCTCATATAAGTGTGTTACAATGTAACATTTTCTTTTCAAAGGTTTTTGCTACAGTTAGTTTCTTCAGCAGCTATTTTGGATAACTCACCTGTATTTTTAAATGTGGTAGAAACAAATCCTTTTAAACATCTTACACACCTCTCACTAAAACTTTTACCTGGAAATGATGTGGAGATAAAGAAATTTCTAGCTGACTGTTTGAAATGTAGCAAGGTAAGATTCAAATTCAAGTTATTCTTTTAAAATAAGTAACAAACATCTTTACAGCATCACTGAAGAGCTACATTGCCTTAACTTTTTGTTTTCTAAATAAAGTTTTATAACATTTAATGAATTGATTTTATTGTTTTTTATTTAGTTAACGTATACCAAGTATTGAATTGGACCAAGAATTGGGAAACTTAGGCACCAGAATTTTTACTGATTTTCTGTGACTTTGGGCGGATCAGTTAAAGTCTCATCTCATAGTTTCATCAACTGGTAGATATGTATGGAAATACCTACCCTATCTAGCGCATCTTAAATGACATAAAATATATGAAAATGTCTTGAAAATTACAGAGTGCTACATAAAGCATATGGCATAAGGAAACGACTTAGAGATGTTGCTTGAGAGTTTTTAGGAAGTCTTTCTACTCAAATGCTATAGATCAGGGCATCTCAAACTTTAATGGTACAGAAATTATCTGGGGACCTTGTTAAATGCAAATTCTGATTTAGAAGATCTGAGATGGAACCTGAGATTCTGCATTTCTAACGAGCTTCCAGGATCATGCTGATGCGGTACTTGCTATACTTTGAGTAGCATAGCTAGAGAAGATTAAATTGTAAACTGCATTTTACTATTTTTATAAATAGGAGGAAAAATTATCATTGATACAATCACTAGATGATGTAACTAGACAACTGAACTTCACACAGAAGGTAATTCAAGATTCATGTTTTCTTTTTAAGTCATCCAGACATGTTTCTGACTTGCTTCTTAACTCATTTCCAAGCTTTTTTGTAATTTTCTTAAAAACATGCCACTGTTGAATTTCCTCTCCTTTTTACCGCCTCTCCTTAGCAGTTAATTATGTTAATCTGATGGTTTTTCTTTTAGGTGTTTTATTCTACCCAGACATTTCTGTTATCTTCGATATATGACATGTTCTCTCCAAGTCGTCAGTAAATAAGACAATGTATAGTGTCTGTCATTTGTTAGTTTTCTACCTAACCTCATTCCTCCATCCTCAGAGGTCTTTTTGGTTCTTGTCTTCTAAACCTTTCCCTTTCTTCTTTTGTGTTTAGAATTAATTTCTCTGATAGGCTTAGTATCATTTCAGTCATAGCTACCATATTTCTCCCCCTTGTCCTTGAAATTGTGGGCCAAAGTATCTGACAAGGTGCCAGCTTCAGGCAGAAGTTATCCCTGTAAAACGTGGCCCCTTTGGGGACTGAGTTTATGGGTTTTATGTATAATAAGTGAACTGCTCCTTGTAACTGACTTGCTCCACCCTGGGTTGGAATACTTCTGAATGCTGGAGGAGAGGACTGGGTGGTAAAGAGTCTGATTTAATGAAAAGTTTAAAGGAAGTTAAGCTTGACCTAAGATTGCATTTATTCTAATCTTGGTTTTCTCAAATTCCAAAATCTGTCTAGGAAAAGCCTTTGAGTATGTCCTGAAGAGGTGTAATTTCATTTTCTTTACTATCCTCGTCAGTATTGCCATGTAATAATCAAAAGTATAACATATTCAGGAGACTGTCATAATATTTTATATTGAACTCTGTTATAGACATTATCAGAAAAAATCCAAGAATTAGATAAGTTACGGAATGAATGGGCATCACACACAGCAGCATTGACAAATAAGCACTCTCAGGAACTGACAAATGAGAAGGAAAAAGCCTTGCAGGTGAGACCATTAAAGGAAACTGAAGAAATGTTTTTTATTGATTTTGGCCATTTTATTAATTATAAAAGTGATATATTCTTGTTTTAAAATTTTCAAACATTATAGAAATATATAAAATAAAAATTGAAAGTCTCTTTTTCAAGGTCTCAGTACTCAAGAGATAATTGATACACATCTTTTTTTTTAAAGATGTATCATAAAAGAAACTTTTCTAGGTTGCAGTAGAGAAACTTGCCTAATAATGTACTGTAGAAATGATCCCTAAAGTATAGTCTGTCAGTAAACATCTGCATGTGTGTATGTGAGTAACATGTAATTTATAATATTCATTTGTGAACTTAATTATAATTTTATATTATATAATTTATGTAGATATAGAAGTCTATATACACATACAGGGTTTTGGTTTTATTCAGTACTAGTGGGGTCTTAGTGGATATATGGATTGTAACTTTTTTTCACGTGACATAACATCATAGATATTCTGTTTCAGTTCAGATATTCCTTTTTAGTGGTTGCATAGTGTTCTTTGTTTAGATGTGAATTATGTAACTACTCACCCCAAATTTTAGTTATTGCGAACAATACTGTAGTAAATATTCTTTTGGGCTTTAGAAGTGAAATTGCATGGTACCCATAGGAAGTATTGATGGATACCGTATAGTTTCTACTTAAAAAGGTCGAATCAAATGGAATCCCTAAGATACTGTGTTAGAATACTTATTCTCCCATGTTCTTGGCATTATTATTAACCTTAAAATTTGCTACCTGGTAAGTGTTAAGGTAATACTTGTTTTAATTTATATCACTTCTATTTTTAGTGAGAATAAGCATCTTTTTTTTTTTAATAAAGGCAGATTTTTATTTTATTTTATTTTTTATTTTTATTTTTTTGTAGAGATAGTCTCACTTTATCACCTTCTATAGAATGCTATGGCATCACAGCTCACAGCAACCTCCAGCTCCTGGGCTTAGGTGATTCTTTTGCCTCAGCCTCTCGAGTAGCTGGGACTATAGGCATCTGCCACAGTGCCCAGCTATTTTTTCGTTGCAGTTTGTCTAGGGCCGGGTTTGAACTCAAACACTCTCGGTATATGGGGCCAGTGCTCTACTCACTGAGCCACAGGCACCGCCCACTGGATAGGCATCTTTTAATATGACTTTTGGCCATTTTTATTTCTTCTGCAGATTACTTTTTGATATCTTTTGCTCACTGTTTTTGTGTGATTATTATTTTCTACCACTTTATAGTGTAGAGTTCTTTAATTCTTAATTAATTTCTTTAATATTACATTTTATTTTTGCTTTTATGTACTAGTTTTTGCTTTTAAGGGTACAGCTTGGTGATTGTTTTCATGTGTAGCTTTCACCCAAATTATGATTCAGAAAATTAGACCACCTAGATGGGTTCTCTAGTGTACTTATCCATGTAATGTTCCCATAGGAGGTTCTCACCCTTCTGACTTCTGCCGTCATTGATGAGTTGTGGCAGTTTTTGAATTTTGTATGAGTGGGCTCGTACAGTATGTGTTTATTTGTATGTGGCTTCTTTCACTCAGCATAATATTTCTGAGATTCAACTATGTACTAATGTGTTTCTTTGTATTGTGTAGTATTCTATTATATGAATATGCCATAATTATATCCCTTTCCCTGTTGGTAGACATTTGAGTTATTTCTGATATTTTCCTATTATTAATAAAATTGCCATGAACATTCTTTTTTTTTTTTTTTGAGAGAGAGAGAGAATCTCACTTTGTTGCCCTCAATAGAGTGTTGGAGCGTCATAGCTCACAGCAACCTCAAACTTTTGGACTTAAGCAATTTTCTTGCTTCAGCCTCCTGAGTAGCTGGGATTATAGGTGCTCACCACAACGCCCAGCTACTATTAGAGATAGGGTCTCTAGCTCAGGCTGGTCTCAAACTCCTGAGCTCAGGTAGTCCACCTGCCTTGGCCTCCGAGAGTGCTAGGATTATAGGCATGAGCCACTGTGCTTCACCTTCCATGAACATTGTTGTACATGTCTCCTTGTGGACACATACGCTTATTTTTCTTGGGTATATATTTAAGATTAGAATGGCTGGGTTCTAGCGTAGGGGTGTGTTACCTTTACTAGAAACTGCCTAACAGTTTTCCAAAGTGTGTATACCAGAGACTTTAATCAAAAGAATATATATTAGTTTTAGAGGAACATTTAAATGAGAAAAGTATTTTGAGTATGGACTTATAATGCTAAGAATTGGGAAAAAAGACTGATAGTCTATGAAAAAGAAAACTGAATAAATAGAGAAGTAAGGATCAAGAAAATACATAAAAGAAGATGGATGATTCTCTTTGTTAGAACTTTCCTCACAGAAAGGAAGCTGCTATAAAAAGAGAAATCAATGTAGAAATAATTAAGAGTATTCAGTATATTTCTAAAAGTCGGGAGATGATGAAAACATGAGAAATAAGCATAAACATAAAGAAAAAATATGCAGCAATAGAATACAGTCCTAACTTTCCAAATGCCTTAAGCTGAAGATGGTATCACAGGTTGAATGTGCACTTGAGCAGAGACGTGGCAAATGTAGAAATATAGTAGCTTTTATTCCCTGTGATGGAAATTATTATTGAAATTATCAAAAATGGGAGGCAGCTCACCTGTCTCAACAGATTTCTGTATAGTCACAAAATTGTTCTAATTTGGGAAATGGTACTCTATGGCAGTGGCTACCGAAAATCCAGTTATTGGATTCTACCCCCGACCTACTGTCTCAAGGCTCTGGGAATGAGGCCTAGCAACCTATATTTAATGGCCCTCCAGGTGTTTCTTATGTACACTTAAGTTTTAAAACGACTGCTTATGGAACATCTACCAGCTTTAGAGGGTGTTCCAGAGGTTACCATTAAAGTTGCCATACATAGGGAAAGATGGGAAATTGTAGCTTAATGATATGAATTTTGGATATACATATATGTACAAAAAGGTAATCATAGTTTTATTTTCAATTTTGAAAAATCGGAAACTAAATGTCTGTAATTGGGGAAGGGTTAAACGAATTATGGACTAGCCATGGCATGGAGTGTTGTGTAGCTATTAAAGTATTTACAAAGAGTTTTTTTTGTTTTTTTTTTTTGAGACGGAGCCTCAAGCTATTCCCCTGGGTAGAGTGCCGTGGCCTCACAGCTCACAGCAACCTCCAACTCCTGGGCTCAAGCGAGTCTCCTGCCTCAGCCTCCCAAGTAGCTGGGACTACAGGCGCCCGCCACAGCGCCGGCCATTTTTTGGTTGCAGCCATCATTGTTGTTTGGCAGGCCGGGCTGGGGTCGAACACACCACCTTAGGTGTATGTGGCTGGTGCCCTAGCCGCTTGAGCCACAGGCGCCGAGCCTACAAAGAGTTTTTTAATGATGTGAGATGGTGCATATGCTAAGGGAATAAAAAGCATGATTAAACTATATAAATAGCTTGATCTTAATTCATTAAGAATTTAAATTTGTACATTGTATGTGGATGTGGAATATCAATATAAATACATAAATGATTGGAATAGTAGAAATATTCCTAAATATTAAGAGTAACTTCCTGAATGAGATTATAGGCTGTTTGTAATTTTCTTTGTGCCTTCTTTTAAGTGTATTTAACTTTTTTTCCTTTTTATTTCAAAATATTATAGGAGTATGAATTTTTCTTACATGGATACACTGTATAACTTTATTTCTTTTCAAAATATATTTAACTTTCATAATCAGAAAAATAGACTCTGTTTTTGAAAGGTATTTAGGTTTGCTAGTATTCATTAACAAATTATTAAGATAGGTTTGTGGATAATTTAGATAGGCACTAGAGATTGCACAGTTACAACCGTGTTCAAATTTTATTGTTGGTAAAATGTGACAAGTAAGTATGAGACTGGCCTAATGAACAAACCTTGTAGATTGTGTAATTTTAGGTGTTTTAGAACATATATATGTATACCAATTACAAAAAAAGAAATACTATAATAGTGTTTAAAGCAAAAACTGGAAGTTTTATGGACCCATTCATTTTTTTTTTAACCCAAATAGATTCATACTATACGTGCTATTTTCAAGTTTTGTTTTGTTTTGTTTTTTACTTAATCGTGTCATTCTTTCTTTAAGAGTGTTACTTCTAAACATAAGTGGTTTTAGGAGAAACAGAAGTGATGAATAAGATCATGGTGGTAAATTTGCCATATGTTGACATTGCTTTCTCTTTCATGAAATTCAGAATTGAAAATAGACCCTTTCAATACAGAGAAATCTAACAATGATAAAGAATAAATGATAATTTTTTCCCTAATCTTTTTGTATTTTTATTTCTGATTTTTTTCCTTTGAACTTTTGTACTGTATTTTTATTATATAATAGGCACAGGTTCAATATCAACAGCAGCATGAGCAACAGAAAAAAGATTTAGAAATCCTGCATCAACAGAACATCCACCAGCTACAGAACAGATTGTCTGAGTTAGAAGCAGCTAACAAAGACCTGACCGAGAGGAAATATAAAGGAGACTCCACTATTAGAGAACTTAAAGCAAAACTTTCTGGTATTGAAGAGGTATTGAATGTTGTGGCTGTCGTTCCGTCCAATTTAAAAGAATGCTTTGATTTTTTTATTACTTATGTGGGTGGTGGTCTTCTGGACGCTCTGCACAGTTCTCTTATTGTGTTAATGGTAATCAGTTCGGATAATGCATAGAAAATTGAGAATTTGAAATTTTATAAAAAGGCTAATTTAGAACAGAACTGAGGTGAACCTGGATATTTTCAGTTAGAGTTTTAAGAAACAGCTTACTGACACAGCTCTCAGACTCTTGTGTGTATTTTTAATATTAGTGTGGCATTTGTCTCTTAGTGTCAGTGTTGACCTGGCTGATTCTTTCCCTCAACCAACTCAACATATCAAACAATTATATGAAGTTTAGTGTCCAGTAATAAGAAGAATAATAGTAGGCTCGGCACCTGTAGCTCAGCAGGTAGGGCGCCAGCCACATACACCGGAGCTGGTGGGTTTAAATCCAGCCTGGGTCTGCCAAACAACAATGACAACTACAACAACAACAACAACAAAATAGCCTTAGCGAGGTGTTGTGGCGGGTGCCTGTAGGCTCAGGAGGCTGAGGCAAAAGAATCACTTAAGTCCAAGAGTTTGAGGTTGCTGTGAGCTGTGACACCATGGCACTCTACCCAGGGTGACAGTTTGAGACTCTGTCTCAAAAAAAAAAGAAGAAGAATAGTAATAGTAAAGGTAATACTAATGCTTACTGAGCATTTGCTATGTGGCAGGCACATATGAATTCATTTAACTGTTTTCACAATTCATTAAGGTAGGTTCTGTTATTATCCCCATTTTACAGATGATGAGACTAAGGGACAAAGACATTAAATTACCTGTCTAAGGTCACATGGCCAATAAGTGGAAGGAAGACCAAGGATTGGAATCTATCTATTATTTGCTTTTCATTTTTATTGCCTTAATTTTTCAGGCAACCAATAAATTTTAAACTCTTGCTATGGTGGCACATTTGTTGATAGACTAATAGTATTATTATACATTATTGCCATGTGAATTATCAGAAAAAATATGTAAATTTTAAAGTCTATCATGTTTAAATAGTAAGATCACCAATGTTATTCCAGGTTATAAGACTTCTACCTCCATTTCACCAATCTGTCATGCTTCGATGCTCTAATATCTGATCAGTTTTATATTTAGATCAGACATAAACAGTAGACATTTTCAGTTTTTCCTCCTTACACCCTTCATGCCAGTCAGTAAAACATTTCAGACTTCATGGTATATCAGTAGTCTACAAGGTTCATTATAATGCGACTATCTCAGCCCTGAAAAAGGCCAGTATATAAACAGTCTTCATTATGTTGATTTGGTACAATATAATGAAAATATATCTTCTGAGATTTGCATAAGACTTGCAAATAATGAGTCCTAGGAATTTTGTTTTTTTACCTCTGAGTATTGATTACCTGGTTAAATTATACTTTTTCAGTATTAGTGCCCTAAAAATAGTAATTGCTCTCATTTATTATTTACTCTATGCCAGCCAGTATCCAAGGCAATTTATGTAAGGATTTTTATGAAGATTAAATGAAATAATTTATTAAGTATTTGTTACCACTTCTGTTTTATAAATGAGGGAATTGAGATTTAGTAATTCCAAAGATCACACAGTAGAAGATCCAGGTTTTAAATTCTGTTTGAGTCTGTGCTCCTACAACCACTATACTATAATGCTGCAAAGTTATTTTTTAAAGTTTTGTTAAAGACTAAACCTAGGAATACTGTATACAGAACTTCTGTGAATCAGCCACCCTTTGGTTGATATTAGATGATTTAGAAGTGATCTATTTTAGATTTTTAAAAATCTATTTTTAATTAACAGTTATCATTTGTTTTTGCTTTAGAGACTGAACCAAAAGGAAATCCAATTATGTTAACAATGTATTGACATGGAAAGATATTTGTAATATATTACATAAAGAAGGTAGATTCTAAGCTGTATAGTCTGAGGCCTTAAAAAAGAATCTGTAGTAGAAGCAACAGAGAAAAACATTAACTCCAGATTGTGGCTCTCATCCTTGGCTGTCAGGAAATTCTTCTTGCAAGTTTTTAAAAGTTGTAATTTATTCACAAATTGGGATTGTCTTAAATTCTTTTGGTATAACTGAATTAAATAGTAGTGGATTTTATAATCAGAAAATTCTTCTTGCAAGTTTTTAAAAGTTGTAATTTATTCACAAATTGGGATTATCTTAAATTCTTTTGGTATAACTGAATTAAATAGTAGTGGATTTTATAATTGTATTCTAAATCTATAAATAATATCAAAGAAAGACTTTCATATTTTTTAAGAAAACATGTATGAAGCCAGTAGATGAATTAATATATACCCACGCAAGGGAAAAATTCAATTCAAGTTGGAGGGAAGAGAGGGGAGGAGAGAGGGGTGCTTACACCTAATAGGCAAAATGTGAGGGTATATGGCACATCTGGGTGCGGGACGCAACTACAACAGGGACTTTACCTAACAAATGCAAACATTGTAATATAATTGTGCACTCGTATTAATCTGAAATAAAAAAGAAAATATATTCATTAGAACTTTACAGTTATTAAAGATGTTTTGGATATTTTAAAGATCTTAATTAGAATAACTAGACCAGCCAACTTCCCTTATATGTAAGGTGTAATTTTTTTTTTTTTTTTTTTTTTTTTTTTTAGGAGCTGCAGCGAACTAAGCAAGAAGTCATCTCTTTGCGAAGAGAAAATTCTACCCTCGATGCTGAATGCCATGAGAAAGAAAAGCAGATTAATCAGCTACAAACAAAGGTGGCAGTTTTAGAACAGGAAATCAAGGATAAGGACCAACTTGTCTTAAGAACAAAAGAAGCATTTGATACAATCCAGGAACAGAAGGTCTACTTTTAAATTTACCTAAAGAAATTGATGATCGTATTTATATGCAATGTCTTTCCCAAGTAAACATGCTCTAATTATTCATGTTTTAAAAATATATCTCAGGTGGCCTTAGAAGAAAATGGGGAGAAAAATCAAGTACAACTAGGAAAACTTGAAGCTACAATAAAATCATTATCAGCAGAACTTCTAAAGGTTTGTTTCTAAAATTTAGTAGAATATTAGTATTTCATGAGATTATGTAGAGACATACATATGAGTTCTTTTACAGGCAAATGAAATTATTAAGAAGTTACAAGGGGATCTGAAAACTCTAATGGGTAAGTTGAAACTGAAGAATACAGTTACTATTCAGCAGGAAAAACTCTTGGCTGAGAAGGAGGAAAAATTACAAAAGGAGCAAAAGGAATTACAAGATGTTGGACAGTCTCTTCGAATTAAAGAGCAAGAGGTAGTTAATATTTTATATTTTTTGTGTTGTTACTATTTTATTTCCTCAGATATATTTTTGAAAATTTCTATTTTGTTATATTAGCGGCTTTGGACATTTTTTTTAAAAAATAACAATAGAACTCCAGATTCAAGAGAAGTTAATAACCTATTTCAGGCCAGGCGCAATGACTCATGCCTGTAATCCTCGTCCTCTGGGAGGCTGAGGTTGGTGTTTTGCTTGAATTTAGGAGTTTGAGACCAGTCTGAGCAAAAATGAGACCTTGTCTTTACTAAAAATAGAAAAACTATCTGGGTACTCGGGAGGCTGAAACAAGAGGATCAATTAAGCCCAAGAGTTTAAGGTTGCTATGAGCTATGACACCATGGCACTCTACACAGGGTAACAGAGTTGAGACACTGTCTCACAAACAAAAAACAAAAACAGGCTGGGTGTGGTGGCTCACGCCTGTAATCCTAGCACTCTGGGAGGCTGAGGCAGGTGGATTGCCTGAGCTCATGAGTTCAAGACCAGTCTGGACCAGAATGAGACCCCATCTGTAAAAATTGCCGGGCTTTGTGGTGGACACCTGTAGTTCCAGCTACTTGGGAGGCGGAGGCTGTGGCAAGAGAATCACTGCTTAAGTCCAAGACTTTGAGGTTGCTGTGAGTTGTGATGCCATAGCACTGTACTGAGGGTGACAAAGTGACACTTTGTCTCAAACAAACAAAGAGAAAACTCAAAACAACCAATTTCAGGTTGAAAAGTTATCATGTCTGTAATACCTTGATTGCTCATATATCTATGTGTATATATGCACATAAATATTTTATTGCATAGTTGAACTAATTCCTTTATTCTCATTTAATATTAATATTTAATCAATAGTAAATGCATTTCTTCAGTTTTTTATTTAACCTTTATTTTGTTTGACTTACTGTGAGAATTAACATCTTTCAGGTGTGCAAGTTACAAGACCAATTAGAAGCTACAGTTCAAAAACTTGAAGAAAGCAAACAGCTTCTAAAAAATAATGAAAAATGTAAGTATGTTACATTTATATGTAAATGAGGCTTATAGTTTTCTTAACCTGAAAATTTTATTTGAATGCATAAAAGTGTAGGTAAATCAAGATATTGCTAAATATAATTTATGCTTTCAATATGCTATCTTAATGTCTTTGCTGTAGTAAATTATTTCACTTGCCCAGTAAAACAGTTTTCATCATTATAAAGAAAGCCATATCCCATGTGTCAGTGACCCCGTATTAAAGGTGTTTAATGTGTTTAAACAATAATTTATTGTTTAAATTCTTCACTACTCCTTTTAAAAAATTGCTGTTTTTGGAATTGGTTTATCTAACATATGAATTGTTTGACTAAAATATAAGATTAAGTTTTAACTAATATGTTCTCAGTTTCTAGTACTGGATATCCGACATTAAGATAGTGAATCTTAAGTAAACTGTAAGATATTTTAGAAGTGAAAAATTTTCATAAGTCATAAACCATGACTAGCAGAAAATTTTCATAGTCATAAACCATGACTAGCAGAAATATGTGCTTTGGCGGAAAAAGAAAACCAGGAATCTTGTGTGGCAATTGCTAAAATAAGAATCTTCAATTAAAAAAATTAGGTGAATTTGTATTGTTCTCCTGTGATGTAAGGTGGCTGTAAAAACTTACAATATAAACAATTTTAGTAAAACTTTAAAGTGTTTTCAATGACTAAAAAAAAAACCAGTCAAAATTCTTTCCTTGCTTTGCTCTTTCTTTTATTGAAGTAATCACGTGGTTAAACAAAGAGCTCAATGAGAATCAGTTAGTGAGAAAGCAAGACACCTTGGGACCATCTACCACCCCACCTTCCCATTCTAGCAGCAACACGATCCGAAGTGGAATTTCTCCTAACTTGAATGTGGTAAGGTTAAAATAAGGTGCAAGTGATCTTAGTGAATTCCCTGAAACAAAACTATTCCCCAATTGTTAGGCAGTTTCCATGACTCAAGGTGTTGGTACCAATAAAGGCTGAAGCCCTGATGTAAAGTTTAAGTTGCCCCCAGAAGTGGGAAAAGGTATACTTGCCCTTAACAAAGAGGCCGTGTTTCAAGGGCACACTTTCTTATAAAACTTTACTGGGTATAGAAATCATTCGTTACTAAGGTAATGCCAAATATGCTGAAAAACTTTAAAACATACACCAAATGTATTTGGAAGACTTCAAGAAGAGAGAATTTAGGTTTGGGCTTAAGTCTGGAACTAAAATAGAAAAAACTGAGACTAAATTCTGTCAGAAAAAGGAAAGGAAAAAAAAAGCCCTGTGAGCAGCCTGTCAGTTTGAGATTCTAGAAGAAACTGGTATGAGATGGGAACTTTCTAGCTCCCTGGACCAGGTCTTTTGTTTGTTCCTTGCAAGAAAAAAAGGGAGAATAAGAAAAGCAGCTGCTCACGTTTGGAGTTGTCCTCATACTATCAAGTGGCTCGGCTTAGGTGCTGCTGGCTTGTCCGGCCCTTGCCCGGCCCTTGCCCGGCCCTCACAGACAGGCTTCGGGGGCTCTCCTGTTGTACATAACAATTTCACAGAGTATCAATAGCAGATAAGACCACTCTGTGAGTGTGGTAGATCCAGACAAAACAAAGTCTACAATCATTTTGGAACACAGACAAGAATATAAACATATTTCAGCCACAAAAATGGCCATGCATCCTCTTATCCTGGCTAATGTGAGTGGCTTTTGCTGCTTTACCAATTATAGCTTTGGCCTTGATACATTTCCTCCTGCCTAACGTGGATTTTATTCAGATACTCAGTCATGTATTTATTTCTACTTCCTGATAGCTTCCAGTCCATAGCAAAACCCCTCTTAAACTTTCCCTTAAATGATCTTATTGCCTAAATCCGTCAAGTTCCTTTTAACACCCTCTTACTAAGACACCCTTGGTTCTCCATGGTGTGTAGTTCCCTGTTACGAGGAGCAGTAAGCCTAGCTTATACATCTGTAGTGGCATTCCTGGTCGCCTTTGGCTGGAAGACATTTTGTACAGGGCTTAAAATTCAGATGCCTAATTGAATTTTTAATCTACTCTGTTAAATCAGATAGTATTTTCTAATTTAAAGAAGGGAAGGGATTGTTGCTAAATTGGAAAAAGGTGCAAAAGTGCTTGAGTCTGAAGTACAGACTTGAAATTTTGGCTTAATCGTGAATGACTGATGATAAACAGCTGTGTGAAAGGAATTTTTGTTGCGCAGCCATTGGTGTGCACGAATGCTTCTCAAAATTTGTGTTTCAAGTGGCCTCTCCTTATAAAAATAAACTGTTTTTATAACATCGGTTAATGGTGGTGCCAGTATATTGAACATTAGTGGCTAAGCCAATTATTATCTTAGTCCATTCAAGAAAATTGATATTATTTTTACTCAGTCCAGCAGAAAATTATTTTTATTTTATCTTTGGTTGGTCTATTGACCTAGGACTCCACACCCACATTCCCCTCATTTTTAGTAAACCTAGAGTGACACAAGATTGCCCTAAGTCTTGGTATTAACTACACACACCAGGGCTGGCCCAGTAGTTTGTTTTATCTGAGGTTGCACAACCACTCCGAAAAGCCCTCTGGCTAAAGATACCCCAGCCTCATGTATAATAAAGGAGAGTTTTGTGGTGTGATAAGCCACAATTGGCCTCTGGGACAGTGCTCTGAACGGTTAGTTGTCATAACAGGTGCTGATGCCTCCTGTTTAACAGGTATGGTTTTAATTAATTTCTCATTTTTAATCATTTTTAGGTTGATGGCAGACTGACTTACCCCACTTGTGGGATTGGCTATCCTGTCTCCTCTGCATTTGCATTCCAGAATACCTTTCCTCATTCAGTATCTGCCAAAAATACCGTCCACCCGATTACAGGACCAAAGGTAGCTAAATTAATGCTTTTTCGGAAAAATATAGCAATTTATTAGCATACAAATATTTTTCTCTTTTAGCAGTTCATTTTTTTTTCTTTGGTCACTTGCTGAATATAGGGTAATATATTACTGAATAATATATATGTGATACAAAGTATATGCATTGTATTTCTTGAGTCACTATAATTTATAAAAAGCTGGATATCAATCTGCTTTATTATTACAAATAATAACCTTATTTATTTCTCTGCATCCTCTCCATTTTTAGTCATTCTTCTGCTTATATCTCTTTCCACTGTTAAGTATAACTAAGATTACTAATTTGAACATACTGCTGGAGTATTAGCTCTGGTAACATTTTTGGAGTCTGTTGGCAGAATTTAAAGGTCTGATAGGGCAAGTTCTACAATGTAGTTCTCGCAACATTGTCTCAAATGAGAAATGACCCTCCAACCCTTGACTTACTTGTTAAGGCTTTCTTCTATCCACTGGAGTTCTTCACCATCACTATTATTACTAATGTCTTAGATTTATATATATACTTATTTATTTATAGATAGGTACCATTAAGAAATATATATTGTTATCATATGTATTATAATTTTATTCTCACAATAATTTAATCCAATCAGATCAGTCACTGCTCTTATTTTTATTCCTTACTTCAGGTCCAAGTTGATTTTTTCCTAAATCATGGAGAAAAGATTTATGAAAAAAACTTGATAAAAGTTAGAACTGAGGATTTTGAAAATGGTATTACAAACACCTTGTCAAATTAGATCTGGGTTCTTCTAAAAATAAGTTGGCTGTCTTGCTTAGGCATGTACTCCTTTTAGCCTTATTGTCATCTATAGAGCTATAGAGAATTCTCAATGAAATAAGAAATAAACCTGAGTTTTTATGCTGAGAATACTATTATGTAAAGAATATTTAGATGTATTTAATTGATTCTTCTTGCATTACTTTTTAACCCTCAGCCTTCAGAGTAGCTGTGACTACAGGCATCTACCACAATGCCTAGCTCGGTTTTTCTATTTTTGGTAAAGACAGGGTCTTGTTCTTGCTCAGGCTGGTCTGGAATTCCTAGGCTCAGATGATCCACTTGGCCTCCCAGAATGGTAGGTTCACATGTGTGAGCCACTGCTCTTGGCCTAGAATTCTTAGGTAAACCTAACATAAGCTTTGAAAGTTGTGGAAAGAAAAGAATTTTCAGAAGTCTTAAGCTATTTAAAATTTAGTACATATAATAATGAGGTTTATCTTTTTGCCCTTTGTTTTCTGTATGTCCCGTCTGTTCCTTGTCTACGCTTTACTACGTTTTTCCTGCCTTTTCCCAATTTTGTACGTTTTGTTTCCACTATTGACTATGTTGTATTTTCTTCATGCTTGCTCTGGTATATAATATGTCATCATAATCAACCTTCACACAATAGTATACTATTTTCCATGTAAAGTAAGAACCTTTAATATACTTCCATTTTCTCCATCCTTTTGCTATGGTTGTCAAAATTTTACTTGTGTTTATTATAAACCCCAGTATTTTTTTTTTTTGGCTTTAATCAAGTATATTTTAAAGAAATTAAACAATGAAGAGAAGTTTTAGTTTACCCTTCCATTTACTGATTTGTTTTTGAGACAGAGTCTACTTTGTGGCATCATAGCTCATAGCAACCTCAAACTATTGGGCTCAAATGATCCTCTTGTCTCAGCCTCTGCAGTAACTGGGACTACAGGCACCCACTACATCTGTCTGGTTTTTTTAGAGATAGGGTCTGGCTCAGGCTGCTCTCAAACTCCTGAGCTCAGGCTGTTCACCCACCTTGGCCTCCCAGAGTGCTAGGATTTCAGGCGTGAGCCACCACACCTGGCCCTAGTTTTTTTCTTTTTAGTAGAGGTGGTGTCTCACTCTTGCTCAGGCTGGTCTCGAACTCCTGAGCTCATGCAATCCACCATCACAGTGCTAGTATTACAGGCGTGAGCCATTGCACCTGTCCCCATTAACTATTTATATACTCTTTATTCCTTTAGGTAGATCTGTCTTTGTCTGGTATCATTTTCTGCTCTCAATAATTTTAAGATCTCTTACAGTTCGAATCTTTCAAGATCTCTTACAGTGCAGGTCTGCGGGCAGTCTTTCGGCATTTGTCTCAGAATGTTCTTTTTCCTTCATTTTCTCATTTAGAATTCTGGATTGAGTTTCTCTTTTCTACATTTTGAAAATGTCCTTCCATGTTTATCACTATTCTTGTATATAAAGTGGTTCTTTGGATGTTTTTATGATTTTCTCTTTAGCATTAACTTTCAGTATTCTAATTGTGATGTGTCTTGGTGTTACATGTGTATAATAATATTCACTTGGGCTTTTGTGAAGTTCTTCAATGGATGTGTGTATAGTTTTTGTCAGTTGAGGAAATTCTGGTCCTTATTTTCTTATATTTTTTCCTATTACCTTCTTTCCTTTTGGTGCTCCCTGGCACTCCAGTTTTACCTGTTTGATCACATAATACTGTCCCATTGAGACTGTTCATTTATTTATTCACTTCATTTTTTTTTTTTTTCCAGTTTTTAGCCCAGGCTGTGTTTGAACCCGCCACCTCCAGCATATGGGACCGGCACCCCTGCCCTTTTGAGCCACAGGCACCGCCCTATTGTTTACTCCCTTTTACATGTGGTATAGATTCTAATGCTCACTTAAATGTTCCCCACCTCCCTCTCTTTAGCTTTACCAGGGAGCATCTAAAGTACCTTCTACTCAAGGGACAGTTCAGCCCTAATACAAAGGTGTATCCTTCATGGCTCTCCACTCTAGCCCAGGACTCTCTGCTTATGAACCTAGGAAATTATTCAGTTTAAAATGCTCCTATCTTATTTACCCATCCTGGTGGAGTTTCACCATATGAATAGGCCTAGTACCCAGCAAAGACTCAGGGAGATCAACAGGCAGATTTCTAGGGAGTATTCTCTGTGTAGCTCCCTTCTCCTCAGAACTCAGCCTGGCAGCCTTCAGCACCCAACCTCCCTAAATTCTGATTTTCACAGAGACAGAGTCTCACTCTGTCGTCCTGGGGAGAGTGCCGTGGTGTCATAGTTTACAGCAGTGTCAAACTCTTGAGCTCATGCGGTCCTCTTGCCTCAGCCTTCAGAGTAGCTGTGACTACAGGCATCTACCACAATGCCTAGCTCGGTTTTTCTATTTTTGGTAAAGACGGGGTCTTGTTCTTGCTCAGGCTGGTCTCGAATTCCTAGGCTCAGATGATCCACTTGGCCTCCCAGAATGGTAGGTTCACATGTGTGAGCCACTGTTCTTGGCCTAGAATTCTTAGGTAAACCTAACATAAGCTTTGAAAGTTGTGGAAAGAAAAGAATTTTCAGAATGCATGAGATAAATTCATTATTATAGTGCTTGGTAATTCTATAAAACTTATTTGGATGATTTAATGTTCATGCTTTTATTTCTAAACAATTAAGGGAATCATTTTATTCATCTTGCTCCTATGACACGTACTTTTTTGGCAAGGAAAAATAGGATTCTTTTTATTTAATGTTCTCAATAGAATATGTTATAAAATATTGAAACCTGTATTTTTGTTTCTAGATTTATAGAAAATTAATTTCACCACCTATCAATATAGCATTGTTTTCAGTTCTCACTAATTCAGTTATATGATGTTTCGCTTCTTTACAGGTTCAGTTTAACTTGCAGTTTACAAAACCAAATACATCAGTAGGAGATGTTCAATCAGGAGCAACTTGCTCAGCAGATAAGGAAAAGTAAGTACTTACTGATGATTAGTAAGTAATGTTCGCACTTTTGAAGGTTATCTAATAGAATTTTTACCAGTAGTGTTGAAAGCTATGGTGCCCACCTATATATCTGATACATTTTAAGTTACTGATAAGTAGAATTTTGAATCTTTGTGAAAAAAAGATTTCTCATCTATTTTTAACTGTGGAATACTCATAGACATATAGTAGAATTTTATTTGTCTTAATAGATTTTCCTACATAACTGAAGATTGTCCTTTTAAGTATTCTTGGCCGTATACATAGAAAACTTTAAAAAATTAGTCCTGGTCAGCTATCTTTGTTTCCGTTTTCTCACATGGTATCTCTGCCGCTGGAAGTGCACCATCTTCCTGATTTATTACTTCCAGTGTAACATAATCTAAGAAACCAGCAAGTTAATCTGCTAGAAATATATGATGACTAAGAGTAAAAAGGTTTGGGAAATTGTCCCACAGGTAACGTGAATAAGCATTAATGCCAATTTGTGACTTGTTCTGCCTCCTCAGATTCTTTCCCTAGCTTTTAGGTCTTAAATAGGAGTTACATAGTAAAGTTTGTTGACTCGGTGACTTGTGGTTAAATTAAACAACACATACCAGCAGACTTTTCTTTCTCGGTGGAGTTCATGTTTGTCATTTTTTTTTTTTATCATCACGGTTATTTACTTAAAATGTAATAAGCTTTAATGCCTGTCTGCTGAGACTCATTATGAACTACAATCTAAGTACATTATAAACTAAATTACTAATAGTTCAAAGAGGGTTCTTATTCTAGCTTTCTAGGTCTTCTTTAGGTCTTTTGAAATTGCCATTAGGATGAGTATTAAAATTTTTAATGTTTATGAACTTCTCTTTTTAAAAAGATGAGAATTCTTAGAGACATTGTAATGTATGTATTTGTTCTATTTAATCTCACACTTGTTCACAAGGCGCAGCACCTGGTATTCCTGTTAATAGTAGAGAACAATAATGTTTATACTGTATATTTAATTCATCATACACACCAAGAGGAATTTTATTACCAGGAAACATGACGATCATATTTACATTACAAAATGAAACATCTGTGCATAAAATAAGGACTATTTAGAGATTTTGAGTTTCTTTTGGTTTATTTGTTGTCAACTAGCAAAAAGTGGTAGTGGGATATCAAGGTTGAGAAAAAAGTTAAAATTGGGAAAAAATGCCTATTCACTCACTTTTTTGAAAATTGGAAAACGATAACAGCATTTAATTTTAAGGATATACTGTCATTGTTTTGCAAGACCTTTTTACTTCATATTACAAGTGTACTACTAGGGAAACTTAACACTGAACAGATTTAGAAAGAAGGAATATAGTGGTTGGATGGAGAAAAATAGAGATATTCTGTTTTTGTTTTCCAAAATTTCACATTTTTATCCATCTGCTCAGAGTTCATTATAGTATTTGACAATGATTACTTTAAAGCACTACAAAATTTTGAAGAGCTTTTGGTTAAAGGAAAAATAAATCTTATTCATTTGAAATACAGAATGAGATAGAAATTAATAGTGATATTCTCAAGGCATGCACATATGTTATCACTTCTGTGCTAGTATTTAAAATTTTATAGTATGTAAAATTTCCATTTCTTCCACAGTCCTTATCTCAGCTCTTAGAATTTTTAACTTGTTATAATTTACTATCTACTGAGAACACTTTTTGATTTAAATGTAGATAAATTATCTGCTTAGGAAACTAGTGAAGAATCTGATCTGAATAAAGTTAAGCTGTAAATGTAACTTAATGATACAGAGTATATGCATACACTTCAAAATTACTAAACTTAAGACTTGCTCTTGTTAAATAAGTTATTATTTTCCTCTTGAGTGGTGAAAACTTAGGGCTGGAATCCAAATACCTGAAGAAAAGGGAAGACAGCATTCCTTTACGCGGACTCAGCCAGAATCTGTTCAGTAATTCAGGTGAGAAGGCCTTTCTGAATTGGATTGTACATTATGGTTTACTTAAAAGTATAAACAAAGACTAAGTACTGGTCATCTTTTTTGTGTCCTCATTTGCAGACCATCAGAAAGATGGCACTCTGGGAGCACTGCCGACAGCCTCCAAACCCACAGGGCTCCCCTCTGCGTCTTCAGCGTATTTCCCTGGGCAGTTACCAAACAGTTAATTCTAGGGTCATGGTTTACTTTTTATTGAGATTTTAGAAACTCAGGTGGTTTAAAAATGTGTTAACAGAAATCAAATCCTGAACAAGTAAGTTTCAGATTTTACTTCAACAACTGTTAAGACTGTTTGGATTCTTTATTTAAAGCACTGCTGTCATTTATGGCAGAGTTTATAGGAACAAATTTGTACTCAGGGATTGGTAAAGATTCTGAGTAAATGACCTTTGGTTTGTCAAAATGGTGTTTTATAGGTAATATTAATCTAATAACCCTTAGAGATTCAGTTCTAAGGAAAGAGTTGACCCTTATAAGGGAGACCCTAATCATATTGAAAATCTGAGTAAATTAAAACCTGCTCAGAATGTAATGATAATAGTGTGAAACCAAAGAATGCTAGTAATTCATTTTCATTGGTAAAAGTTTTAAATTTGCCACCGAAATTATGCGGGAAAAGGATTCTTCTAAGATATCTTATATATTAATGATGACATTTACATTAAAGGGAAAAGTCCTAAATTTACCTTAAATGACTGAAATGAATTAAGCCTGAATAGCAAGTAAATGAATATTTTCTTTGAAATAGTTATTGAATGAATCCACTAAATAAATCTGATACATCTGTAAAAATAATTTGGACAGTGTATTTCTATGACCAGATTAGGTATAAAGTGCTTTACATCTGAGCTGAAAAGATTTTAGTGCTTCCTGAAAAGTTTTCACTTACCCAGTTTTTCTCAATTTGGATTTTTATTAGTTATTCGGTTAAATCTGTATCAGTGGAATTTTATTTTAAAAATTGGCACCATATGAAATCTTTAAGAGCATCATGAATTTTCAAACTAAGTTTTTATATCAAATCTTTGGTTGATTTTAATGTTAATGAAGTAGGCAAAACAAATAACTCTTCGAAGTTACAACTTTCTTTTTGTCCTTGTAAGTAAAAGTTTAAAGAAAATTATTTCTTGGAAAAATTAGGTGATTTAAAAAAATTCCCCCAGAATCATAAAAAATTCTCCCAGAATCATAGAGCCCCTCTGTTTTCTTACTGACAACCATCCAAATACCTAGTAGCTTTCTCTTATATCCTCCAAATCAATTGTTGTTGATGCTCATGTGTTAATTTAAAAATTATATTCAAGTACTTTATTATAGTTAAGGAAAAAGACATTGTGAGACATTAATGACATACTAACTGGGTTCCATGGTAAGGCAAAGAATCTTTGCTAACATTTTTTTTATGAAGCCACTATCTGAGTCTAATTCTTTAAAATTGCTGATAATTGGGCAGCGCTGGCCCCATATACTGGAGGTGGTGGTTTTAAACCTGGCCCCAGCCAAAAACCGCAACAACAAAAATAAATAAATAAAATAAAATTGCTGACAGTTCCAAACTGTCTTGAACTAGGGATCTAATCTGACAATTCAGTAACTAATGTCAGACTCCCCTTCCCTCATTTAGATAGACTATATTAGTAAAGTAAGAATATTTAGTTAGAATTACTTGAAAGCACTTACTGTTCTGGAAAGACGCCTCTTGAGATACTTGGAAACCTGGTTTGTTGTAAATACTATGTAATATATACAAAACATTGTGACAGGTTTTGGATGGACTACATGACACACAGAGCGCTCCTTTTTAAAATACACATATCCCTTTCCATATATACACATGGAAAATTCAGTTTCTACAAATAGGATGAGTATGATTCTGATACCAGCTTGCTGAAGGCTTCTTTTTGTATTAAATGTATATATACAGGCCTTTCAAGTGTTCTTTGTTCTACCTCTTAAACCTTTATTTGAAATTGTTTTGTAGTGTAAAATGTACATGTGTTAATAATCAAAATGTTGCATTTAATGTTATTTCTGTAAACTGTGAGCTTTGTAATAAAGTATTAAAATTTACTTTTGGAGTATGACACAAAGAGTATATAAAAGAAATAAGATTGATGGCAACATCTGTGCTTAGAAAATCAAGTACTTCTGATTAATTTACATACCAAGTTTTCATTTCTTTCCTCTTATCTTCCTATAAGAGTATTTTTTAGTGAGGGAGAAGAATTGGATTCAAAGAGAGAAGCGATAAACCTTTGTTTTGTCACTGTAAAAACAAATGCTGATTGGTAACAAAGCCAAAACAGGCCCTGTTGGGATTCACAGATCAAGACTTTAAAAAAAAAAATCATTAAAATATTTAATTTTATTAATTGAATATTTACATTTCTTTTAAGACCTTATTTAACCATAGTGAGTGTTCCAAATTTAAAAAGCATTAAGCAATAACCACACACAAGATGAAAACAGTGTAAACTATACAATACTTTATGTACAATTTTTACAAAGTAACACTTTTTTAAATAATATAACTGGACACAAAAATATACACTTTAGAGAAATTCACATCAGTAATTGTATAAAGCTCTCCTCTAGGGTCCTGAAAATTTAGGACAAACATTAGCTCTGTAAATAAAGTGTTACTGTGACAGTCCTGAAAGGCCACTATATATATTTATCTACATATAGATATCACATTGACATTTTCAAGGCTACCAGCTTTACTATATAATTTTTAGAATATGTATTCAAGTGTTGAGGTTCTTATGATTATGCAAACATTAAAAGAATAGTGGTATAAGAAGTATCTGGGGAACAAATTTGAGCCGACATTTAGGTTTATGGGCTCTGAACACCCCAATTGAAATTCTAAACGGCTGATACTTTTTCACTTCAAAAAACGGTCGTGAATAATGTTTAAAATAAAATTACTGCAAACAAGCTTGAAACATGATTCAGATTTAGTACAATTTTCTTAGGAGTTTTTTTTTTTTAATGCAAACAATTCATTTACCATTTCTTTTATTTTTGTGCATCTGCATTAAGGCTTTGAATTATTTGACCCAAGATTTTATAATATTAAAATCTGACTCAGGATTTTACAATGTTAAAACAAACAAGTCCACAACCATACTACCTACTGTCTCACTGAGGGTCAGCATAAATAGAGTTAAAGCTCAACACCTTAAGGAAATGGTAGCAGAGACATTTGCTAATATCTAAGAAGTTACATATATAGTTTTTAATTAAAGGATGTATAATAAAACAAACAGCTTAGTGGCAAGAAACTGGTGCTAATAAACAAAAGGTTTCTTTTCAAAAGAAATTGTAACATCTTTGGAAAACTGTCCGGTTCACTCTTTAGTTTCCCACCTTCTTTAGTTCCCGCGGAGTTCATACAGATACATTTCTTAAGACAATCTTAAGTACACTGTGGATGGAAATGGAATGTACATCCGGGACTAGAGGTGAAAACTAAGACCTGGGTGCTGATAGAAAAATCTTCCTGATTTCGTCGTCACACGTTTGTGTCCTGGAGTAAAGGTTCTTTGGCCTCTCCTGGCGCTTGTGTACTGTGAGGATGGCTGTGACTGCCACAGTGCTTTCTCCAACTGCTGGACCTTAAACTTAAATTGGTATGTTCTGGAATAAACAAGGCAACAAGCAGAGCCAGCAGTACCGAACAGGCTCCAAATAGGAAAGGGGGACCAGGGATGATGGAATTCTGAGGAAAAATAAAATAATTAGGATTTTTACACAAAAATGTTTATTCATAAGAAGAAACTGCTTATCTTTTAGTAATAACTGATTACTGTGAATTACAAGCCTAAAGGGACATTATGATACTCTCAACATAACATTCTGAGGGTAACACCTGGCGAAACAGCCTATTAAAACACATATTGTCACTTTTCAGCACTAAATCTGAACAAAGACAAAAGCTTTCACTTAGTCCCAGAGGGAAATATTTATAGGAAGAACTGAAAAGTAAAATCAAGTAGCGTACAATATTGGCTACAATAACATAATCAATATAATCTTCTTTGTTTCAAAAAGGTAATTAAGTGATTGAAGGTGAGGAAAAAACAGGTTTACCATGAAAAGAAACAGACCTTTGTTTGAACTCAAAATTATGTTTGTTTATTCTTAGCAAAAACTTGCCCTACCAGTTTTACTTGTGGGTAGCCCACAAACAAACGCTGTGTTTTTGTTTTTTTTTTTTTAATTTAAAAGTAGTCTTAGCTGGTTGGAAGATGAGTGTGGAACTCTGTTAAATAAGCCAGCAAAACAATGACCTGTTTGTATTGGTAAAAATGATCAATGTTGTCTGGCATTAATATTTTCACTTGTAAGGAGGGAATTTGAGCAAACAAACAAGTGTTTGAACAAAGATACTGCCAGCACATAACTGACTTTTCATACAGAACAAGCTTAATATAGGGAACTGTACCATTACAAAAGTCTCAGATAAAAGATAAGCAGGGTTATAGAGAAATGGCTCTTACACATGCCATTAGGTGGTTTCCCAAACTAGATATTTTAAATAATTTTTCCTTCTTAAGGGAGAAAAGAAGCCAATTTCACGTATAGCCCATTTCATGAAGGCATATGGGAGAATACAGTCCCTTACTTTGGTTTTTTAAATGTTTTATTCAGTCTATAATATTAATAAGAATCTCACATAAAAGTTTTTGGGATGAGAAAAATCATCTTTTAATCCAGCCAAACTATACGTTTTTGTCACGTGAATGGACAATTACCTGTTCAAAGTGGTGCTGCGGGCTTGTGTTTGTTCCCAGGTCTGTTCCTGTTATTGGCAGTTCTTTAAGTTCTACATGGAATATGTAGAAGATGAATCCATAGAGGGCTGGTCCCAGACCATTGCATAATCCTCGAATTCCTGTTATCATTCCTTGAACAACCCCTAAATCATTTAAACAAATGAACACTTAGTAAACTACCTATTTTTTTCCATACCCTAGAACAAGCACAAATATGAAATCATTTGATCTAAAACGAAGGCATTTATCAGACACTAGTAATTTACAGAAGTTCTATTAAAAACTTAGGAGCCATCGGCTTTACGAAGTGTAGTAAGCTGCCCAGGCACATGTGAGCTCAAAGGTCTGACACAGAAACAAGTGAGCAAAAGCACTTGACTTCCCTAGAGACAGCCTTCAAAACGTCCCTAGTTAAAAAGGAGTCATGAGTACCCGTGTACAAACGTTAAAAGCTACTACAGCCCACTTTTAGTCAAATATAAACCCTTTTTATAGAATTAGTTTGATTTTTGTTTATGCTATTTGCTTTGACCATAGCCTTGCCTTCCTCATTTATCAACCACACTGCCACTCTTTTGCAACACCTTTTTTTCCCCTTAAGACTAGATAAAAAATATCCTTTTCAAAGAATCATTCCTCATCTTAACAATTAATGTGGTGGCACAAGACAATAAAGATATATTTGCTATGTTATAAATCTTTAGATAACTAAAACCAGAAGATTCTACAAAAAATTAGAGATGGTGGATCTTGCTATGTTGCCCAGGCTGGTCTCGAACTCTTGGGCTCAAGCATTATTCCTCAGTTTCCCAAGTAGCTGGGACTACACGCATGCACCACCACTCCTGGGTAAAACCGTAAGATTTTAATAAAAAGCCTATGAATGTATCAGAAGTTATCTAACAATACAGCAAACACTCAATAAATTAACGTTGATGATGTAAAGTGGCCAACCTTCACCACTAAATTTTCTAACAAAAGAACTGGGGCCACATATTCAGAGTGAGGGGCAAGGGAATCTATTTCTACCTAAGGATCTGCTTTTTCTGTAAGATACTTACATTTCGGCACTTAGGAAATAGAGAACATAGGGTTAGAACGTTCTGTGCTTCTAAATAATTGTCACTGGTTCCACCGACTCACCCTGTTGGTCAGCATCGGCAGTCCGTGAGACGAGTGCGCTGACAGCTGGGAAGGTGATGCTGGACATGGCTGCTACTGCTCCAGCTGCCCACATCATCCTGCAACGGAGCAGCAAGCAAAGGTCACGAAATTCTTCTTCACTGTCTCTGCAAACTACAGACTTAAACACAGCCAGCTCTCACTGTGAACTGGCTGGGGTACAGGAAAAGGGGATCTGTACATACTCTGCTCCTTTCCTAGTCGGTAACTCTGGGCAAGTTACTTAGTCTAACCCCAAACAGAAACCACCACCTATTCACGAGAGTGGCGTGAGATTTTAATATAAAACTAGGATATCATGTTCCAAACTACCAAACGTGTTGGGCTTTACTTCTTCGGGAAGTCCAGAGATCATGAGGTGTGAACTTGCCACTGCGCTTACGTTGGCAGCACTGAACAAGAACTTGGTGAGGTTTCTTCACCTCAGTTTATCAGTGTCTCACGGCTGTGTTCATGTCAGCGTGTGTTTAGGGTCTTGCTGAGTGGCGTTCATTTATTTCTGCGTGTTTTTGTGTGCTATCACAGTATTGGTGCTTGAATTAGAGCAATGAGCAAACATCCGTAAATTCCTTGTTAAACTTGGCAAGAGTGGAAGTGAAATCAGCGACACGTTAGTCCCAGTTTATGGGAACAATGCCGTGAAGAAAACAGCAGTGTACAAAAGGATGAAAAGTTTTTCTCAGGAGAGAAAAAATACACTGATGAAGAGAGGTCAGGGTAGCTAGTAATGAACAGAACTAACAAAAACATCGCTAAAATTCGTTGAACTGTGTGTCAAAATCATTGACTAACTCTGAAAAGCACGGCAGACCAAGTAAACATCAACAGAGAAACAGGAAAGTCTTAACTGAATGTCTTGGCCACCGACTCGTGGTTCTCTCATCAGGACAATGCATCAGCTCACACAGCACTGTCTGTGAGGGAGTTTTTAGCCAGTGAACAAAAAACTATTGGAGCACCCACCTTACTCACCAGACCTGGCCCTCAAAGACTTTTTGTTTACCCAAAGATAAGGGAAATACTGAAAGGAAGACATTTTGATGACATTCAGGACATCAAGGGTAAATACCACAGCTTTGATGGCCATTCCAGAAAGAGTTCCAAAATTGCTTTAAAGGGTGGACTAGGTGCTGGTGTTGGTGCATAGGGGAGCACTTCAGAGGTGACCGTGGCGATACTCAGCATGAGTTAGTGAACCTAATTGTATGACCTGCTGTGTTGAAGATAATGTACAGTACAGATAAAGAAACCTCATCAAGTATCTCCAAAGATGAAACCAGTAAGTCTCCCAGAAAGGCTGCTATGGACTTGTTATTCAGTGTGAAGCTATCGCTGATTTGATCTAATTTCTAAATTGTAGATAGTAACTTGTATGCTCCTGGGCTTGATGTTTAAAAGAAATGTTTTAGGTGTGCATGTGGAGAGAAAGGAACACTTTTACACTGCTGGTGGGACTGCAAACTAATGCAACCTTTTTGGGAGGAAGTATGGAGAACCTTCAAAGAACTCAAGCTAGACCTCCCATTTGATCCTGCAATCCCATTACTGGGCATCTACACAGAAGGAAAAAAATCCTTTTACCATAAGGACACTTGCACTAGGCTGCTTATCACAGTTCAATTTACAATCGACAAAATGTGGAAACAGCCTAAATGCCCCCCCAACACAGGAATGGATTAACAAGCTGTGGTATATGTATACCATGGAATACTACTCAGCCTTTATAAAAAATGGAGACTTTACACCCTTTGTATTAACCTGGATGGAAGTGGAACACATTATACTTAGTAAAGCATCACAAGAATGGAGAAGTGTGAATCCTATGTACTCAATTTTGATATAAGGACAGTTGATGACCTAGTACACAGTGGGGGTGGGGGAAGGGAAGAGCAGAGAGAGAGAGAAGGAGGAAGGGGGCTGGGGAAAGGAAGAGCAGAGAGAGAGAAGGTGGGAGGGGCGTGAGGGTCCTGGTGTGTGACACATCTTTTGGGGGCAAGACACAAGAAGAAGTTTACCTAACAAATGCAATCAACGTAACCTGTTTTCTTGTACCCTCAATGAATCCACACAATAGAAAAAATTAAAAGAAAAAAAAAAAGGAAATGTTTTAGAAGATTTAAATTGTGAGCACCTTTCTGTAAAAGCTAGACTAGAAAGAAAATCATCCATCAAAACCCACACCTGATGCTTATGCACGTCCAAGTCCAAACACAGATGACGGGGTCGCGTGTTCGAAACATCTGTGCAAACAGTGGAGTTCAATCCGTAATACTTAAGCACAAGTATGTGGGCAGCCTCAAGTCAGCATTACTCTTACCATTAGCTGCCTGCAAGAAACCAGACTGGCAAGAAAAGCTGAGATGGAGCATGAAGCTGGGACCAAAATAGCTGGGCTTTTGTCCCTTCTGTTTTGCAGTCAGTAATGATCACTGGTGTTATATAACTCTTTTTTTCTAATTAGAAAACAAATGTAAATAATACTAACTTTCAGGGCCTTGTTGCTATGGGATTACATACTTTTTCCTAGTGACAAACTGATCTAGATTAAATGTTTGTTAGAGAGTCAAAAGCTCTATAATCTCATGCAGAAATTCAGCCTGTCACTTAGCTATAAAAGGTCACCTTTCTACCCTTAAGACATTCTAGGATATATAAATATACAAGTGGGAGATTATAGCAAGAGACGACTTAAGTCTATTCCACCAGTATGCTGTAAACATTTTTAAAGATCATTAGATTATTTTCAAAAGAAGTTCAAAGTACAGTAAGTATATTCTTTACTCCTGTTTTTGATGAATGTAATTTAAGTGTGCTGTGGAAGTTTCTAATTATAGGTTCAAGAGTATTGTGAGATAAAAAGGTTGAAAAACACTGGTCTATGCCCTAGGTAAAGCAAAGAAAAACAAAAAGATTAATGCCAAAATAAGAAAACTGATATTAAGATATTTATACTTACCAAGGTTCTGAACCAAAGCCATACCATGCCAGCTGTAATATCTGAAATCCCAGACCCAGTAAAATGGTGTTCTTATTTCCAATTGACCTCATAAGTAAACTCAAGACTATTGTCTGGAAAAAAGAAAACAAACCCAAAATGGTTTATCAGAATAAAAAGAAAATATTTGGTAACTTTTTAAAATTTCTAATACAAAAAGCTGATTATTACCACTTTTCTACAATTTAACTTTTAACAACAATTGCCTCAATGTGTCTGAGATCATTGGTCCAGGTGATATATAAGCAGATGAAAGAAAGGTCTCCCTGCTGATACAGATCCAGACTGAGAAAGAAAACTGAAGATAAAACTTTTCTAATTCAGTACATTTCTACCAGGACCACTTAAACCAGAAGTTGAAAATGGTAGTCACAAGGTTCTAACTCATGATTTGGAGATCCCTATCATTTAACAGCTTTAAAGAAGTTTTTAGGTCTGAGTTACTCCAAAATGCTTATCCCCCCACCCATGAAGAAAAACTGGAGTAGTACAAGGATAACCCAGATATTATTTACCTAATTAATCTACTGTTGAAATCATGAAGCTTTTATAAATAGTAAATCAATTTAATAAGTATGATTTGGCAGACAGATGACAGAATCAATAAGAGTACGGACTTTGAAAAACAGCCTGGATCATAACCTTGGCTCTGTGTGGCCTGGGCAAGTCACTTCACTCTGAGCCTCACTTTTAGGATAATACCACCTATTCAAAAACCTTGTCATGTGAATTAAATGATATATATAAACTGCTTACTTACCATTGGGTCTAACACATAGTAAGCATTTAATAAAACAAAGTGCATAGGTTTTCTTGTGAGAAATTCAGCAATGGTTTGAGGACATTAGATAATATTTTTTGCTATTCTAAATAAAGTTTTAAAATATACTATATAAGAAAATGTATAAGGCCAGGTGTGGTGGCTCATGCTTATAAATCCTAGCACTCTGAGAGGCTGAGGCAAGTGGATTGTCTAAGCTCAAGAGTTGGAGACTAGCCAATTTAGCAGGAGCAAGACCCTGTCTCTACTAAAAATAGAAACATTAGCCAGGCATAGTGGCAGGCACTGGTAGTCCCAGCTACTCAGGAGGCTGAGGCAAGGGGACTGCTTGAGCCTAAGCGTTTGAGGTTGTTGTGGGCTATGACACCACAGCACTTTACCTAGGGTGACAGAGTGAGGCTTTGTCTCAAAAAAAAAAAAAAAAAAAAAGAAAAGAAAAGAAAAGAAAAATCGGCTGGGTGTTGTGGCACCCTCCTGTAGTCCCAGCTTCTTGGGAGGATGAGGCAGGAGGACTGCTTGACCCTAGAGTCTGAGGTTGCAGTGAGCTATATACAATGATACCACTGCTCTCGACCTGGGGTGACAGGGCAAGTCTATGTCTTGGCGGAAAAATAAAGGTTGCAAATTAGTCTCCAGATAGTAGAAAAAGAAGTAACTTAAAAAATCACTACTTTATGACAGCTGATATTCTAAAATTCAATTATGAAATACAGTAAGTTTAGAATTCTTTAAACTGAGACAGTCTTAATGATCACAAATTTGCTGGTAAAAAGCAAATGAAGATTCTTTTCAGGATTTTTGAATTATGACTCATAGCTGTCTTCTTTAATACTTTTCACTTAAATCATGTGAGTAACAGATTGCGCTCTTTAAGACGTGCCTCCCTTGTAGAATTACACACTTTGGCAGCCACAGCCTCAGAGTGAACTCACCCAGAGCCGGCAGTTAACCAAACACAACCTTCAACTGAAAGAAACATTTGGCTACCCTTTCACTATTAAGCCGGTATTTTCTATTCTGACAAGTATGCAGAATTCTGAAAGTATACACTTTCAATTTTTATTGCCCCCAATCAAATGTAACCTGTATGATCTTGTAATTTCCTTCTAAAGTAGTAAATTTATCTTCCATGGCTTGTGGGTGAGGGCTGTGGCCAATATTATAAAAAACAACCTAAAGATTAGAAATGATTAGGATTTTAGTATCTTTTGATTTTATTTGTAGATTATCAGACTGGCTTCAATTAATTATGAAGAAGAAAACTGTCCCCAAAGTTCTGTGGCATCAAATTGCCTGGGAAGGACAAAGAACTATATGCAAAGTTAAATAACTTTTGAGAAATTACTTTCAAGAAAAATCCTTAAATGTAGCAGTTTCATCTAAAAAGCTTGTGATTCCCTTTTATGGTACTAGGAACTCAGAGAGCAGACATTTGTTGCTAAATGCAACCTAAGGGGAAGGAGCAGTGTTAAATAGACATTTCATCCACGATGAAATACCTGCCACTTTAGTCAGGAGACAAGGAGAGAAGAACCCTGAGCAGCAAGGCCCAGGTCGTGGGAGAGGATGAACTGGCCACGCGTCCTTTCAGGCACGCCGGTCAAAGGAAGCTGACACTTCTCAAGCATAGATCATGAGTATTACCAAAGATGCTCATAAAATGCACTCAACTCATACCCTTCATCCAACCCAGTGAGCCAGTAAGTACTCACTTCTAGAAATTGGTATCCTTCCTTTTGTAAGAAGTTATTCTCAAAGAATAAATCCTAATTCAATAAAAATGGCTCAGAGAGAGTAAGCTCCATTTCCATCTTACAGATGTGGTAACTGAGAAAAACTGTGAATATATTTACTTAAGGCTCTGAGATGAATCATTAAAATTGGAAATGGAATTACCAATCCCCGCTTCCCGTGTCCTCCATACAGAATTAATGCAGCAGACCTGCTCTGTGACCCTCCTCTTAAGCCCTAAAGGACAGTGATACTTAATCACATGACATTCTACCTGGAAAACACTGATTTTCTTCTTGAGAGTGGGGACTTTTACTTACTTTTGTATCCCCAGCACCTACTAAGTTCTTAAGTGTTTATGGAAAACATGCATGATTTTTAATGTCACAATATTCTCAACTCAATAATGGAATAAATTACTTAATACAGTGTACCAGACAGAAAAAAAATTGGCTTCCCTTATTTAATATAATTTTCATTTTTAAGATAAGAGGACTGGGTCCCAAAGGTTAAATGACTTAACCAAGATGACAGAGCTGATTAACAGTTACCCTGATATCACAGTTTGGTCAGTGTGCCAATAAATATTTGACAAATTCCTACTAAGTCCAAATAGGTTTGAGGACACAATGGTAAAAAAGTCGAAGTCCTGGTCAGCACATGGGCTACTTTCTAGGGGAGGAAAGACAGCCATGAATATGCTTATCTCACAAGTAGGATGCTTCCAGAGACACTGCTTGAATCAGGATCCAGGCAAGGCTTTTCTTTTTATTTCCTTTTTTTTTTTTTTTGAGACAAAGTAGCCCAGTACAGAGTGCAGTAGTGTCATCATAGCTCGCTGCAACCTCACACTCCTGGGCTTGAGTGATTCTCCTGCCTCAGCCTTCTGAGTAGCCAGGACTCTACGCTTGCACCACCACACCTGGCTAATTGTTTGCAGAGGTGGGGGATGGCTCTTGTTACGTTGCTAGAGTTGGTCTCAAACTCTGTGCTGCCTCAACCACTGAAAGAAAGTGCTGGGATTATAGGCGTGAGATACTATGCCTGTCCAGAAAAGAGACATGATTAAATTTCCATTTTATAAAAATTACTCTGCCCAGTGGAGAATGAAACTCTTAAGAGGGCAAAAATGAAGTGGAGACCAGAGGAAAGCCACTGCAGTGGCTCAGACTGGGTTCCTGGGAATGAAGAGCGTTGAGAAATGCTCTGATTCAGGAAATACTGTGAAACCTTTGTAGCTGACCACCTCTACACTGCCCCCCTTAGGCTGACCTAATTTTCACAGACCAGACATACACCACACTTGGTAGGCCTAGCTTCTTATGTTGACCAGACTGTGACAGTCCCTTGGGTGGTCAATTTATAGAAGTTCAGAAGTATCATTTGATTGACTGGGTGTGGGCTAAAGAGAAAGAAAGGAATCATGAATGATGCTGAGGTTTCTGGCTCAAATAATCAGAAGGAGAACAAGAGCACTGGGGGGATGGAATCCAGATGTTAGTTGTGGCCATGTTAAAACTGAGCTATCGGCTCGGCGCCTATAGCTCAACCGGCTAAGGCGCCAGCCACATACACCTAAGGTGGCGGGTTTGAATCCCCAGCCCGGACCCGCCAAACAACAATGATGGCTACAACCAAAAAATAGCCGGGCGTTGTGGCGGGCGCCTATGTTTCCAGCTACTTGGGAGGCGGAGGCAGGAGACTCGCTTGAGCCCAGGAGTTGGAGGTTGCTGTGAGCTGTAATGCCACGGCACTCTACCCAGGGGGACAGCTTGAGGCTCTGTCTCCAAAAAAAAAAAAAACAAACTGAGCTATCAACCCCATGTGTCACATAGGAAGTTAGGAATTGGCCTGGGGGCACACAGAGGTCTTTATATGTGAGAATACTAAGGGGAAAAATGTGGAGACCTAACTATATCCATGTCCTTGGTGTTAACATTTATTTAGTGAAAGGGTTAGGAACTCACATTCCTAGGGCCAGCAAGTAATGAGGCCTATAGCAAACCATGGAGAAAAGGCCCCATGGGACAGCAGCTACCTGGCTCCCACTAGAAGGGGGCCCTGTCCAGTGTTATCACATCTAATCATTTTGCAGGAGAAGCTATATATCCATAATTTCATCTAACACTTCCCCAAATTAAATGTTACTACTAATTTTTAAGACTTTTAAAACACTACGTAAAAAACCAGTGACCTTTAATTTATCACCTGCTGGGTTAAAGGCGATGTAGGGTGCTAGAGGGACAGACATGAGTATGACACCTGACCTCAAAGTCTACTCAGAAGTCCACTAGAGCTCAGAAACTACTGGGGTATAAAGATCAGAAAGAAACACAGAAAGGATCTATACTATGCTGGATTCTGTACAATGACAGAGATATGCCCAAGTTAGTATGGGAAGCCAGAAAACCCATACTTAGGGTAGAGAAAAGTGAGACAGAAAATACAACAGGAACAAAGGCCCAAGGGTAAGTAAGAAATAAACAAACAGAGGCACAAATGGGGAGCTATTAGCAGCTCTGCGCTGCTGGGAAAGAGAGAGAAAGACACTGGTCTTTCAGTGCTTGAGAGGTCACGGAGGGACAAGTCATTCTCAATTGTGAACTGCTGCATAAATGACAATACAAGATCCTTCTACTTTTGGGTCTATATAGGTAATATTTTAGTAGTTTAGCTCTAACAACATAAAAATGTAGTTTATCAATTTTTAAATGCACAGTATACACATCTATTCACCTGGTTTTAAAGTCCAACTCGTTTTTTCACTGTTATCAATTTCATCTCAAGCACTTCGGTGCTTCCAGGTAGGCACCAAAAGCTAAATGGTTCCTCAAGGACCTTATCCCTAGTGGACAGTGTGGCTGTGCTGGGGCCCCAGCTCCTCTGCTGAGGTGCTGCCTGCTCCCGCCCAGTCTGCCTGCCTTCAGGACTCTACTGCTGCAGTCATCTTTCCTATAAAACCTAACCCTAGTGCCAGCAAGTAATGAGGCCTATAGCAAACCACAGAGAAAAGGCCCCACGGGACAGCAGCTCCTGGGCTCCCACTAGAAGGGGGTCCCATACAGTGTTACACATCTAATCATTTGGGAGGAGAAGCTATATATCCATAATTGCATATAACATTTCCCAAAATCTAAATGTTACTACTAATTTTTAAGACTTTTAAAACCAATAACCACCACAACTGAAGTTTATCAGTAAACTTCAGTGACCAATCAACCACACCCCACGCCTCTACTCACACATCTGCCCCACCCAATTTTGCACTCTGAGACTTGTTTCCATCTTTTATACTTGTGCCAGGTGCCATCTCCTGAGCAAAGGAAAATGACCCCTATAGCACCTTCACCCCATCAGTCAGCAGTGTCACTGCACAAATTTATTAAGTGCCTACAGTTCCTGTGATCAGTTAAATATGAAATAGAACTAAGACTTTATAGCTATCAATCCTTTGTGTCATTATAGTAAATGTTAGTTTGTTCTCATCACCTACATTTTAAAATGTTAGCTAATTAATCTCAGCAATATGTGGAAAAGAAAATTAAGACCAGGCTAGGTGCAGGTGGCTCATGCCTGTAATCCGAGCACTCTGGGAGGATTTCTTGATGTCAGGAGTTTGAGGCCAGCCTGAGCCAAGAACAAGATGCCTTCTCTACTAAAAACAGAAAAATTAGCTGGGCATTATGATGAGTGCCTGTAGCCCCAGCTACTCAGGGGGCTGAGGTAGGAGGATCCCTTGAGCCTAAGAGTTTGAGGGTGCTGTGAACTAAGCTGACGCCACTGCACTCTACCCAGAGCAACAGAGTGAAACTCTATCTCAAAAAAAAAAAAAAAAAAAAAGAAAGAAAGAAAATCAAAGCAAAGCGGGGTTTAATCCTAGGATTGTAAGGTCAGGTTAACCTTTGGTAATTCATCATGTTCTACACTTACTATTTGTACATTTTTATTTGCAGTATACTTCAAAAAGATGCTAATTTGAAAAATTTTATATATAAGCTACAATATATTTTCCTCCAAAGTTGAAAAGCATTTATCTGATGGCTAGGAATGAGAATCTGAATGCATTTAGTTTTTCCAGATCAAGGATTTTCAGGATAAAACTGAAATCAGAAGTAGCACTAATGTCATGTACATGTATGTGCAGGGATATGGGGAAGGTATATTATAAGATTAAAAAAAAATTAAGCTTGAAGTTGATCAGTAAACTTCAAAAATTTATGAACGATGAGATCTGCAGAAGTAATCCTACCCAAGAGATGGTGAACTATCTGCGGGGCCAATTACAAAACCCCTACTGGCCAGGTACAGTGGCTCACGCCTGTAAATCCCAGCACTCTCAGAGGAGGCCAGGGCGGGTGGATTGCTTGAGCTCACAAGTTCAAGACCAGCCTGAGCAAAAGCAAAACCCCATTTCTACTAAATACAGAAAAACTGAGGCAAGAGGATCGCTTGAGCCCCAGTTGGAGGATGCTGTGAGCTATGACACCTTGGCACTCTACCCAGGGCAATGCTTGAGATTTAGTCTCAAAAAAAAAGGCCCCTACCTTCCATTTTCTTTAAAGAAGAACAATGAAAGCTGCAATCTAGTACTCTGGATCTAAGGTTGGTAAAAGGGTTAACTCAGAACAGATCATTTTCAGAGAGTATAGAAGCAGCAAAAGCAAATAAGCGAGAAAGGGGAGGCTTTTTCACAGAAAGGAGAAAGACCCTGTGTGAGTGAATTATTGGTCAGAGACAGTTTGGAGGCCAGGATGAAGAAAATTGCCTAAGAAAAGCCAAATCCCTAGGCTGATTAATTCACCAAACAACCACTGTTTACCATCTGGGCCTCCAAAGACACATACTTTGAAGTTATTCTCTGCCGAAAGTCCTCTAATGGCTTTCTACCTCACACAGGTCTTACGAAGACCTACAAGGGCCCTCCCCATCTGGCCCCTCACTGACTCTCGGACTTCACTTCCTAACACTCCCTCCTCCTTCACTCCACTAGTGCCCTACTGGTCCCTTTGCTATCCCTTACACACACCAGCTTCACTCTCTCCTCAAGGTTTTATTTCTGTTCTCAATGCATGTAATTCTTTTTCTCTAGATATTCCCACAGCTCATTCCTTATACCTTTAGGTCTCTGCTCAAATGTTACCTTGCATCAAAGCAAGGCCTTCCCCTGACCCATAACACTTTTCCTCCAGTTACTCTCTGGCCACTTTCCCTTTTCTCTGTAGTCCTCATTATATATGATGTATTTATACCAACCTATTTCTTTTCTGTCTTATCTGACCAAAATGTAAATGCTACAATAGCAGGATTTTATTAAGTTCACTGCTGTATCCCCAGTGCCTGACACATGATAGGCATCTGATACATACTTATTCAATGAATAAACTGACAAAACAAGGACTAACAATAGACATAAAATTCCTAACTTGATACAAGTCCAGGGTCGCCCCTGTAACATTACTCTAAATGAATAAGAAACTCACCTGTGCGATAATGGAAAGAATGCCAAGGACCGCTATAAATGCTGCAACACTTTCTGGTGAAAATTTCATTATCTAGAAGGTTTCCAGAAAAAGTAACATTAATGAATGAAAATGTATAATAGCATACTAAGGCAACTACTTACCCAGAGTGTGCCGAAAAATGTATACACATTTTAAGAAAGGAAAAAAACTATAATAAAATTGTAATAACCTCTTGTAATTGCAGAAGTCAAACGTGAGCTGAGAATCACAAACTCAATACAGTTTTTTCCTTTCTCGAAATGTGTATACATATTTTTTGGCACCCTCTGTATAGTAACATTAAATGGGCCAGAAATAATAAATGTGACTCATTTATAAAGAAAGAATTCTTTAGAGAAAGTGACTTGAGTCTTAGCATACTAAAAGGACCTACTTACACATGGCAGGTCACTGGATTCGGATATTCTAAGTTGGAGACAGCTACCAAGCACTCAGAATTGTTTTACAAATAAATACTGTAGCATTTCACAGATAAAGCCTGATCTCTGTCTAGTCTACTTAATGTCAAGGAGAAAGAAACTGGAGCCAAGTGATGAGTTAAATCATCTCATCACCTCTATAAGCAACAGATAAACCATGTACACTGATGGGGAAAAATGCACCTTTTTTCACTGAAACTGAGAATCCTAGTGTACAAAATCCCCCCCCAGAAATGCACAAGGAGCACCAGCTGCACCCAACAGGAGGTTAGGTTTAATGGACTGTTTACAAAATGGCCTTCCAAAGTGTAAATATTTTTATCATGGCATTAAATTATGAAAGTGGTAGAACAGGACTTTACCTGTCTGAGGTATAAAAAAAAGCTGGAGTACTGGCCCGCCTCGGGCAGGTAGGAGAGGAACACCGTGATGCAGATGAGCAGCACTATGGAATCTTGGCCCACTTTTTTTAAGGACTAGAACAAGAAAAAGATCGATAGAAGGTTTTACATTAAAAACATTGAAGAAGATTCCTTCTGGCAGCACACACAAAGATGACTAGTCGCCCTTTTTAGTTATTTCATTCTCCCCCAAGTATTCTGAGAAGTATTTCAAAATGTTTAAAAAAATAAAATCCTTCAAGATGTTTTCCCAAAGCAAAATAGTCATGTTATTACTGAATAGTAATGTTGCACTGAATCACAAGAAAACAACAAAGTGTAAACTCACTGCGAAGGGGTCGGCCTGCTCCCAGGAGATGGGCGCTCCCCACGACGCTGGCCGCATCTTCTCAGGCAACGACTCTGGCACAGCCACAAGGATAAAACAAATATCTAGCAAAGCTATTGCTGTCGCTAAGACCACCACTAAGCTGTCCCCGTATACTCGTCCAAGGTAAGCTCCAATTGCGGGACTAGTGACTAAACTTGCAGCAAATGTTGCTGAAACCTGCAACAGATGAAGGGTAGAAAGAAATTAGTGAAGACACCTGTTTACTTCTAACAGCCCCCAACTCCTTTTGTCATCTTTACTTCGGAGAAACTTCCGTTGCACTCTCCCTTGCCTTCTCCCTACCACTTCTCTCACACTCTCCTTTTGCATGAAGGCAAAAGAATTCAAGTCTGGCCTTAAAAAGACATAACAGCCTTTCAGTACAGTGGCTTCCTACTTTCTTTTACACCTGGGAGCCCTTTGTTCAAATAAATCTGATTAACCAATTCATAGGTTAAAGAGATTTTAAAAAAGAAAAAAGTACTGGTTTAGCTGAGCAACGGTGCAGGCCTAGGCATTGTCAAATGCTCCCTCCCTGACAGCCAGTCATGCAACTCCACAAATATACTGCTCTGTGAAAGGAATCTCAAGTCCACTGCTCTGAGGAAATCCAATTTCGTTGTGATTTCTTCCAATATTAAAATTAAAACTAAATGAGCATTTATCTTGACACATATTAGGATGAAATAAAGCTTAAAGACTTTTGAGATTTCTCTTCTCGTCAATAGTAGCATTAAGTCCTAGCACAAAACTAAATTTGCTAATCTTTTTAGGTGGCAGGCTTACGACGATGAAGATCACACATCCCAGGCATTGAGACCATCTTCAAAACTCTGAGGAAGTCTATCATGCCTGGCGAAGAGGGTGACTGAAGTAGGGAGGACATAAGTAGAGAAAGCCTCTTAACCTCAGACATATCTGGCCTACTGGATGAATGGCCTACAAATTAGTACATGTGACAGCAAATAATACCTGACAAAAGCCACACTCTTAGGCACAGGGGAGCCTGCCTGTAGTCCAGGTCACCCGAGGCTGAGGTGGAAGGATCATATGCCAGCAGTTCAAGTCCAGTACCAGTAGAGGATAATGAGAAAATAATGCTGGGATTTTATTGTTTCTATGCTATTTCTGACTTTTGGATGGAGAATTCAAACTCCATAGCAGTACTTATTTGTAGCTGTTTTTGCTCAAGACAAGTAGTTCAACCTTCAAAGGTCAATTATTTTAACAAATACATAAAATTCTAATAACCTCAATCAATCTAGCTATCACTCCAAATGTCCATCAACTGGTGAATGGATAAACAAAATGTAGTATACAGCATACAACAGAATATACCACACGGAAATCAAAAGGAACAAATATTGACACACAGTATCGACACGGATGAATAGCAAAAGATTATGCTGAAGTGAAAAGCTAGACAACTACATTTTATATTATTTCATTTATAAAAAATTTCTAGAGAAGGCAAAACAAGAGACAGAAAGTGTATCTGTCAGCTGTCTGGGATTAGAGGTGAAATGGGGATGGATAGCAACTGGGCATAAGGGAACCGTTCTGGCTGACAGAAATGTTCTAAACCTGGACTGTGATGGAATCTGTTACGGCAGCCCTCGCTGAGGTCTCACAGAGACCCGGGTGTCGGCAGAGCTCAGGCACTATGTAGGGAAAGGGAAATGGTTCTTCCTCTGCGAGTCCATGAGGTATCTGAGGACACTCACAGAGATCAGTTTTGCAAAGCAGTGAGCAAAGGTCAGACAGAGGTACAGGTGTTTTGTCATGTCCCTTCTCCCTAATTCTCCTCACCCGCTGGCCATTTTTTTTCGGTTAGAAGAGGACCACAAAGATCTTATCCTCCTTTTATCTACATCCATACCGTTTCTAGAAGATTTAACTGGTCATCTGCCATAATATGCCTTTAATACACAAAATCTCCAGGTTGAAAATTGTTAATTTCAAAGGTTTGGTTATGGCATAACCAATTACTTCAGTCAAAATCCCATACCCTTAAATCTGGATTAGGGTGATGGATGCATTAACTGTATAAATTTACAAAATTCACCAAACTATATATATCCAAAATGGTTAAATTGTATGGTACGTAACCATAGCTTCATAAAGCTACACTGAAACACATTACCGTCCTACTTCTGGCTACCTAAGAATGACATGTGTGTTACTGTGCCTACAGCAGCCAGTCCACTGCTGGATTTAACAGGTGATAGATTCATTGGCCATTATTTAGTTTACCAAAACAATGTTTGGGAGCTGGCAAACTACATTTTTGTGGCCTAAATCTAGCTAAGAATGGTCCTTACATTTTTATTATTATTATTTGCTGTTTTTGGCCAAGGCTGGGTTTGAATCTGCCACCTCCGGCATATGGGGCTAGCGCCCTACTCCTTGCGCCACAGGTGCCGCCACATTTTTAAAGTGTGATAAACATATATACGCATGCAAAAGAATGAGATACAGACTGTACATGGTCTACAAGGACACAGGAAGGCTAGCTGATCTTCACGCTAGATGGAAGCCTCTTATATTTTAGACTAGGCATTGTAGAAATTATTTTTTAAAAGCATGTACTATTACATAATTCTTAATTTTAGAATTCTGTTAAAAAGGGCTCTAAAGAGGTAAAATACTCGATTGTAATTTCTATTTTGACATGATATAAATGTTTCCTGAATGGAAAGTATCAGACTTAAACATGCCTTTTTAAGTAAAATGAAAAAAATTTAAATGTATGATTTTATTAGAAAATATACACTGTTGCAAAAAATAAATCTTGTAATTCAAAGGTTTGCACACCTTATAATATACTTTAAAACACGGTATTTGTCAGTAGATAGAAAAAATATAGAATAAATACACATACCAATCCATAAGCCATACTTCTTTCATGCTCTTGGGTTATATCTGCTACATATGCAAATACCACAGAGAAAGTCACTGCAAAAACCCCAGAAACAGAGATAACAGCAAAGTACCACCTAAGAATGAAAGACAATTGAAAAGACATTGGTTAGAACAATTAATTACTATTACTTTAATCTTCCTTCATTTTTAAAAGTTAATTAGAGTAAGAATAGCTTACTAGGATAGTTCAAGGATTAACTTCTAGAAGTCATAAGCCACAGATACTATGAAAACATAGGGCTAGAAGTGGCCCTTCCATAGCAATTCAGTTACTATACAGGAATACTTAAAATTGGATTACTCAGATAAATCTTTTACCCAACTGTTGAACTGTTAAGTGGCTTTGTTGTTTCTACTAAAAATAGCAATAAATTAAAGTCCATTATAATCCATCTATTACTATTTTCTACCACCATAGTACACAAAACACAAAATTCAGTAAAGAAAACGGATGAACAAGTTTCTTCCTATTTATTTTGAGCTTATACATAGAAATTAGGTGTTTTCATTAAGTTATCTTTAGCTCTTCAAATGTTGGCAAAACAAACAACTCAGTCTTCACGCAGATGAAATCTGGACGTTAAGAGTTCAGTGTTCATAAAATTGAGAAGAGACAGTTACTGTAAAGGGTGAACAAAAGATATTTTAAAAAAGCAAAATGTAATTTTAGTATATATGATTCCCAAATAGCTACCTAAGAAGTTTCTACTATAATTCTGATGTTTAGTTTTTAAAAATCATTTGTAATCATAGTAAACTTTCAAAATATCATTTCACCAGGACTTTATTGCTATTAAAATTGTTCTAATATACTACTTTCCACAGCAAATTCTTTGTTCATTCACTAGATTCTTCTGGTGAGATTTCCTTTCCCTGAATAGTCTTCATCAAGAGTGTTTAGAGTTGTATCTAACCTAGGAGAGGAAGATGCTGCTGCATATATATATGTATACACACACACACACACACACACACACACACACACCCTTGAGCCTTTCTAGACAACACCATGGAAATACAGCCTCTGCATGAGGTACAATTAACTAACATCAATACTCAGGGGAATAGAAAGAACATCACTCAGAAAATAAGTCTACAACCAAATTGGGCTCTACTGCTCTGGGATAATTAGTCTCTTTTTGTCAGCTTTCCTTTCTGACCTCCCCAGTGGAAAAAAATTCTGATTTTAATCAGGGTGGCCCTGAGCTCAGCCTCTTCTAACTAGCAACAGCATAAGCCTGATATCTGACTAAGGAGATACAGCAGAAGTTGGATGGGAATTCTATAAAGCTTCCTTTAAAGAAGATGGTGAGTTTCCTTAACCACTCCTTCCATCTTGCTGCCTGGAGCTCAAGTAGCCAAATGGATAGTGAGGTGAGGACTGAGAATGGCAGAGCAGTTAGACAGAAAAAGCTAGGTCCCCTGGATCTGCCATACCAGCTCTAGACTTTTTTTGATATAGGGAGAGAAATAAACTCCCTTGATTTTTTATTTCTGGCTTTAGTGACAAATAGCAAAGCCCATTCCTAATGAATATAAATAATGATAAGCTTTGTGTATTTTTAACACTATACTTTTTTTTTTTTTTTGAGACAGAGCCTCAAGCTGTCCCCCTGGGTAGAGTGCCGTGGCATTACAGCTCACAGCAACCTCCAACTCCTGGGCTCAAGCGAGTCTCCTGCCTCCGCCTCCCAAGTAGCTGGGACCACAGGCGCCCGCCACAACGCCCGGCTATTTTTTGGTTGCAGGCGTCATTGTTGTTTGGCGGGTCCGGGCTGGGGATTCGAACCCGCCACCTTAGGTGTACGTGGCTGGCGCCTTAGCCGGTTGAGCTATAGGTGCCGAGCCTTTAACACTATACTTAAGGAAAACCAGTTAGCAATCCTATCTAGTCCTCCAAACATTGTTTTGAAATTTGGGCTATGGAATCCAAAAGCAGGTTAACCAGTAGTCTAGACCTGCAGTACCCAAACCTCAGGTGCAGACAGGTACCAATCCATGGCCTGTTAGGAACTGGTCCTCACAACAGGTGACCCACAGGGCCAGATAGCAAAGCTTCATTTGTATGTACAGCTGCTCCCCACCACCACCCATGCTCCACCTCCCATCAGATCAGCAGGAGCATCAGACTCTTGAGAACCCTACTGCTGCACATGTGAGGGATCTAGGTTATGCCCTCCTTATAAGAAACTAGTGTGTGATGATCTAGGTGGAGCGGAGGCAGTGATGCTAGCGCTGGGATTATCATCAGCAGAGAGGTCTGACTACACAGAGACCATAATAAATCAAGTACTTGCAGACTCGTATCAAAACCACCTCCCTCCACCTCCCTCAGAAAAACTGTCTTCCTGAAACTGGTCCCTAGTGCCAAAAAGGTTGGGGACCACTGGTCTAAATGCTTCTAATAGTATCATCTAGTTCTGAAACCTTTATAAAGTATCACTTAGCTACTTTATTCTTAGGGGCCTTCTTATCCATATGAAAGAATAAATTAGAAAAATAAAATCAAAATCTATATAGATAAGACAGCAAGAAAAGTGAATGAAATCAAGGAATTAAGAAAGCAATAACACAAAGTGGTAATTTAGTTGCTGTAATATGAATACACACATACCATGGGCTGATCTTCATTAAAGGAATTGGGGCACATGTGAAAAATACTGTTAGCAGCAAGAAGGATTTTCGGCCCCAAACATCAGAAAGAGCACCAATAAGTGGGGCACTGAGGAACGACAACAAACCCTAAAAAAATTTAAATGAAAAAAAAAACATGTATATTATATTCATGAATCCAAAATAAATCATTTTATTACCATAGAAGAATTTTAAAACAAGTTTATTTCCCAAATAAACATATCACTATACTTTGGATATATAACTTTATTTCTTATCTCTGTATAATTTGAAAAATACCCAAATAGTTTGGAATCATCTTCAGGGCTCTAGTTGGATATTAAATATGAAATGCTCTAATGAATTCTCAATCACAATAATGCCACAGTAGCAATTCTAGAAAGATTATATGCTAATTATCTATTTTTATAACCATAGGCTATTATCTGTAAGCTTTGTTGGTCAAATTGGATGAGGAGTAAAGAATCTGTGCAATAATGAACACTTTACCATACTGATCTAGTTTTATACTTATGACTAATTTTAGAATTTTAGTATAGTTTACCCCTTTTCAATCTATATTCTAATTATTAGCTTTTTTTTTTTTTTTTTTTTTTTTGAGACAGAGCCTCAAGCTGTCCCCCTGGGTAGAGTCCTGTGGCATCACAGGTCACAGCAACCTCCAACTCTTGGGCTCAAGTGAGTCTCCTGCCTCAGCCTCCCAAGTTGCTGTCACCAGAGGTGCCTGCCACAACGCCTGGCTATTTTTTTTTTTTTTTTGGTTGCAGCTGTCGTTGTTTGGCGGGCCCGGGCTGGGTTCGAACCCGCCACCTTAGGTGTATGTGGCTAGCGCCACTTGAGCCATAGGCGCCAAGCCTTATTATTAGCTTATAAAAGCATTGAGGTCTCCAGAATAAGAATGCCAAAATATGACCAAGCACGTGGTCACGCCTATAATCCTAGCACTTTGGGAGTCTGATGGGGGTAAAATGCTTGAGCTTAGAAGTTTCAGACCATTTTTTGTGAGACAGAGTCTCATTTTGTCACCGCATAGATTGTGGTGGCATCATAGCTCACAGCAACCTCAAACTCTTGGGCTCAAGCGATTCTCTTGCCTCAGCCTCCCATGCAGCTGGGACTACAGGTACCTGCCACAACACCCAGCTATTTTTAGAGATGGGGGTCTTGCTCTTGCTCAGGCTGGTCTAGAACTTGTGAGCTCAGGCAATCCACCCACCTCGGCCTCCCAGAGTGCTAGGATTATAGGTGTGAGCCACCTTGCCTGGCCTGAGGCCATCTTGAGCAAGAGTGAGACGCTAGTAAAAATAGAAAAAACTACCTGGGTCTGGTGGCACATGCCTGTAGTCTCAGCTACTTGGGAGGCTAAGACAAGAGGATTGCTCAAGCTCAAGAGTTTAAGGTTGCTGTGAGCTATGACACCATGGGGATTCTACCCAGGACAAAGGAGTAAGACTGTCTCAGGAAAAAAAAAAAGAAAGAAAGAATACCAAAATAAAACACTTGAGGAATCTGTTATGATGTGGTTATTATTATCACATAGAGTTGGTTATATAGTTGTCAAATCATATTTAAAACCCAGTTAAGTCTTAAAAGTATAAAGCAATCCTCAAAATAAGCTTAATCTAATTATAAAAATTAACATTTATTTGATTAGTCAATTAACTGAATATGTTGGCAGAATCATATATATATATACACACACACACACACATATAAAAGTATTTATGTTATATACACGCATATGTATATGTGCGTATGACTGAGCCTACCTTTACTCCTTGAATTAGGCCATTCATCAGAAATGTATGTTTAGGGAAGGTTTCATGTAATACCTAAAGAATGAAAATAGAAATCACATGCCATTTAAGTCTTGGTAAAATTTTTACATTGACATTTTCAGACATCCCTACATAATACAATACAAATTTCATATCAATTTTCAGATTGGTATGATACTATACATGCATATGAGTAAATGTGAACAGACATTTATATGGCATTTACTATGTTATGGGGCATTCAGCTGGGCGTTTTACATATATTCAGTTAATTCTTCATAACAGCTCTATTAGAAAATTGATACCCAAGAGGGGAAATGTCTTGTCCAAGATCACACAATCAGGAAGTGCCAAAGCTGAAGCTGACCCCAGGCGGTCAGGCTGGAAAGCCTAGGCTAGTCATCAATCCCTGTGCTATGTGTCTTCCCAGCATAGCTCACTCACAACTTTCAGATGGCTTTACAAAGAAATTTTAGTTGCCACAAAGTGGATTCTAGAAAAGTAAGAAAAAAAATAACAACCTATGAAAATAAATAACAAGTTATTCTATCCTTTCCATGCTCTGTTCTTAAATCACACGGCATCAATTTGTTCCATGGGCAACAAGTGAACCAGTGGGAACCCAACTAGAAAAGTAAAAAAACAGCAGCTACCACTTTTACAGCCTATGTGGCAAGGGCTGTCTATATACATTTATTTAATCCTAACAACCTTATGATTAGATAATATTACCACTTTACAGATGAAGCAACTGAGTTCTTGGTTGATTCAGAAGCCAATGCTTCTTTCATATACAAAGCTCTGCTCAGTAAAACAACAGAGTGTCCACGTGGGAACAGGAAGGAGGGGAAGTCTTTTTTCCAGTCAGGAACACTATGCTAAGTGTACTTTCTGACATCTTGCAAGGAGAACTCTTAAGATCAGAATTGCTCCCTTTAATTACTCTTTTGTCAAAAATTTACTCATTGTACGTAAAAATAAAGAAAAATGGAAATGTCCACAAAGAAAATCATTAACATAGAAAAATTGCCTATTCATGGTATCTATATGTTTTGTATCAGTAGTTCTCAAATGACAGCAATCCCCCTCCCGCCGCAGGGGGTATATGGCAACTTCTGAGATACTTTTGCTTATCATAACTTGCAGATGGGAGAGAGGGAAGACACTACTGACATGTGGGTAAGTGGAGGTCAAGAATGCTGCAATGCCCAGCTCAGCCACCAACAACAAATAACTGTCTGAAATGTCAATGGTGCTGGGGCTGAGAAAAGCTGTTATTATTTATAATTAAGAACAACAGATCTAAAGAAGCAGTCTATGGTTTTCTTTCTGTAGAGGACCAGATAGTATTTTCAGCTTTCCCCAGCTTAGCAGGTCATATGGTTTCTGTCACAAGTACTTAACTCTGTCCTTCTAAAACAAAATTGGTCACAGGCTACATGTAAATGAATGGGTATGGCTGTGGCCCAAGAAAATTTTATTTTCAAAAAAGAGTATATGAGAAGGATTTGGGCTTTTGGCCATACCTCCCAGTCACTGTATTACTAAAGGAAAAGATTTAAATGCCTTAGACTAGTATCCTAAAACCTTTCACAATCAACCCAAATCTATTTGTCTTTCAATAATCACAGAGAGACTAAAGCAAGCCAAATCTTTCTAGGTATAAACAACAGGTTTGGTGTTATACAGAAAGAAGAACATAGCAAAGGCATGAAGCTTTGTAGTATGTTAGAGCTTATCAGGAATGATTCGCTTTGCCACGTTATCCTCCATTCCAATCACTCTGTTCTCTTCACCGTTACAGAAACATATTCCTATGTTTTCTAATAATCATAAATGTATACATGATATCCTGTTCGTTTTGAATGTTCTCCATATCTTCTCTATCTAGCCAATCTTCAAACTTTCCAAATTGCTTCTCTGCTACCAAACTTTTCGCTCCAAAGCAATTAATTCCCTTTTAGAGCCATATAGTTTCTAATAAAATTTAAACAGAGAGACAAATATAACAAGTAATTCAAACGTAAAGATTTTTGATCTGGGCTGGGCACAGTGGCTTAAGCCTGTAATCCTAGCACCTTGGGAGGCTGAGACAGGAGAACTGCCTGAGGTCAATTTGAGACAAGCCCAAGTAAGAGCAAGACCCTATCTCTACCAGAACCAGAAAAAACTAGCTGGGAGTTGTGGCAGGTGCCTATAGTCCCAGCTACTCAGGAAGTTGAGGTAGGAAGACTGCTTGAATCTAGGAGTTGGAGGTTGTAGTGAGCTATGATGATGCCATTGTACTCTAGACAGGGTGACAGAGCAAGACTCTGTCTCATAAAAAGATTATATACACACATGTAGAAAAATGAAAGCTCTGAGCTTAAAATTCATTAACATTTAGCTGGGTACAGTGGTATATGCCTGTAGTCCTAGCTACTCCAAATGCTGCGGCCAGAGGATTGCTTGAAGCCAGGATTTTAGGATTAGCCTGGACAACACAGCAAGATTCCGTTTTAAAAAAATCATTAAAATTTAAACATTTTCCTGGAGATGCTTGATTTTAAAAGCTTAACAGATAAAAAATGAAAAAGGTAAAGAATTCCGAATAATACTACAAGCAACACTCTCTAGAAACAGTAACATCATTTTGCCACTTTAAAATTCAAGTATAAAGATCAAACAGGGGATTTAAAACTGTTATGATAAGCAAGGCAAAATAAAGTCTTAAAGATATCATAGCAGGTGTTCCAAGAAATGCAGTCATGCTGGCTTAAAACAAGAACAAAAAACTTCATTAAAGTTTCAGCACCTTTCATTTCCCAACCAGAATCCAGTACAGACATTCCCTGACTTAACAATGATTTAGTATTTCAGACTTCATATGTGTAAAAGGTATTCAGTAGAAACCATACTTCAAATTTTGAATTTTGATCTTTTCCCAGGCTACTGATTTGTGCCATGATCCTCTTTTTTCTTCTTTCCCTCACAATACTTTCTTGTTCTGCTCTACAGCGGGCAGCAGCTCCCAGTCAAGGAGCTTCACAGGATCAAGAAGGTAAACAATGATGTCCGCCAGTGTGGTGTGCTGTTGGATGACCCTGCCCACCAGCAGGCTCACGTAAGCCATCTGAGCATGGTTAAGGCAGAACAGGCTAAGTTGAGATTTGGTAGGTTAGGTATATAAATGTGTTTTCAACTTAAACATTGAAACTTGAAAATTTCAACTTATAGTGGGTTTATCCAGATTTAACCCTATTGTAAGTCAAGGAGCATCTGTATTTTAAAAAGTGAAAAAGGGAAAAATGTAAAACGCTATCCATTTTTTAAATAAAAATAATTCAGAATACACTAAGCAAAAGTCTATTTCTATGTCTGCAAAACATAACCTAATAAACAAGACTTTTTGCCTAAATAAGGAGATTCCTTCTTTGTTCTTAAATCTCCCTTCATTCACCAAAAAAAAGAGAAATGTATTAAAGTTACACAAAAAGTTGCCATAATCTAAAAAATGTAAACCAGAAGCAAATTTTTAAAATAGCTACATACATTTTAAATCCTGATGACAAATTATGGAAATACCACAAATTATGAACAGCTTGCTAACAGCTTACATTTTAATCCCGCTACTTAGCTAGTGGTTCAGCTATCCAACAACCTCAACTATCTAAAACAGCAGTTCTCAACCTGTGGGTCACGACAGACAGGAACTGCATTAAAGGGCTGCAGCATTAGGAAGGTTGAGAACGACTGATCTAAAACATGAGTAAGAGCCACTTACTAACTAGCATTCCCCAAAAGACTGGACACCAGAGTCAAGCAAGCCTAGGTTCAAATGCCAACAACACAGTTTACTATCATAGTAGCAGTCAAGTTTCTTAATTTTGCTAGGTCTCAATTTCCTCATCTGCATTAAGAGGCTAATATTAATATCCCACTTATAAGGTGGTTGTGGGGGTTAAATGAAAATACATTTAAAGTGCTTAGCACCATGCCTGGATCCATCATAATATAAATACATACAGACTGTTTACTATTACAAAGCTCCAGCACTTTAAATCACAGGAATGATGATCCACCACAAAGATGTATGAGTTAAACTGGCAGCAGATTAGACACAAGCACCCTAGAGCATTAGGAAAGCTAATATAGTCATGCGCCCACAAGTCACCATAGTATCTCTACCCTGGCAACAGATTATTACAATATACCGAATGTCACAATGAACACGCATCATCTGAGGAAGTTCCAAATCACCCTACTTGGATTATGAATATTTGTGAAATTAATTTTTGAAAGATTTCTATTAGAAATCAGTAAACTAAAAAACAAATTGCTATTTTAAAAGTCCACATTTCAATTCTTTTTTTTTTTTTTTTTTGGAGACAGAGCCTCAAACTATCCCCCTGGATAGAGTGCTGTGGCATCACAGCTCACAGCAATCTCCAACTCCTGGGCTCAAGCGAGTCTCTTGTCTCAGCCTCCCAAGTAGCTGGGACCACAGGCGCCTGCTAGTTGCAATGCCTGGCTATTTTTTGGTTGCAGCCGTCATTGTTATTTTGCAGGCCCAGGCTGGATTCAAACCTGCCACCTTAGGTGTATGTGGCTGGCGCCTTAGCCACTTGAGCCACAGGTACCAAGCCTCACATTTCAATTCTTTTGAAAATCCATGTATGTAAAACTGATGATCCATTATAGGTAAATGACCAATAGAAACATATTCCAACTGGCATTCTTAGAATTATATATCAACTTATTCAGGGAGCTATTCTAACTGGCAAAACATGGTTTATTATAAAAAGAAGGCATTTATCTGACAATTTTATTTTCTTCTGAATCTTGTTATAGCAGTGCTTATACATATGCCCTGTATATTCAAAATAACTGCTAAATGTCAATATTTCATGTATATTAGCAATGTCTATGCAGCTGTAAATAAGTATGACAAGAAATAAGGATTGTAAACGTTCTTAAACTAGTTTACCCTACTTAATGATCATTTAATTTTTCCATCTCATGAACATATAAAATTCTAGGATTTGGTAAGCAATACATGTAATCCTAAATAGTCCTTTTAAGATCTTATAGACTTCTACCACAGATACACTTTCCTTTATTCCATTCCCTTTATCTACACCAACAGGAGAAAACCAGCTATCAGCCAACTCAGGCAGTTTGGTAGGGAGGCCTTTTCTAAGGTTCCAAATCTGGGGAAATTTGGATAAAATCAGCTTAGGCCTATGAAAAAACTAACCCTTCTACATGGTTACCTCTCAATCCTTAGCCTAAATGAAAAGAAACTTGTATTTAGAAAATGGAACTGCATAAATTAATCTCAAAAGAATTATGCTGAGTCATGCAGGTCATAGACATCATCCTTCCTAAACTTGATGTAAGAATCCCCTTTCCCCTCTTCAAACAGAGCTATGACGAGCCTCTGCTTGAACGCGTCCAAATATATACCTACACCCCTCCAAAAAAGCAAAGGAAAAGTGAAAGTTGGAAAAGCCCACTCAAGCGGGAAATTCCAGGAAAGCAGGGAAGGGTTGAAAAGTTTGTTGGGAGAATTAACCATGGAAAAGAAAAGGAGCCATTTTTTCCTTCCAAATGATTTAAGAGTTAAAGACAAATAAGTTAAAAGATTACTTACCACCAAGGTAGGTGCTGTCAATAATCCCCAAGCAAAAAACTCCAAAAAGATGACAATAACCGCATGATAAACACTAGGAGAACCTATTCCTTGAGGCTGAAAAAAAAAAAGATTTTTTTTTAAAAAGTTAAGAGTACATTCCAGAATTAATTACAATGATGGCAACAGTCAATAAATACTTAATTAAGAACATGTATGTACTGGGCACTGCGTCAGACTTTTGTACACACTGTACGTGTCCTCAAGGTGACAAGGACAGACAAGAAAACAAATTCAATACTGTAAGCACAGTGTGCAGTGGGAAGGGCTGAGAATATCAGATTCCCAAGAGGAAGGTTAAAGGCTGTAACAGAGTTAGACAGGAGAGGGCAGAGGGTGGGAAGGAGAGCTCAGCCTGCACAGAGGTTCAGAGGCTGGCAGCATGAGGCATCATGGGACTCACATATATAGTTCAGCACAGCTAGAGCAGGGGCAGCACGTTGGGCTGTATTTCAAGATGACCTAGAGGTACTCAAGGACTAGTTAAAAAGTGTATGTTCTGAAGGCAATGGGGAGCCACTAAAGGATTTTAAATAAGATGCACATGATTTGATGAAAGTTATAAGAAAGATTCTTCCGGCAAAGGTGTAGCAGTTAAGAGGCTACTGCACTAATCTAAAACATAAATGAAGCAAGCAGCAAAAAAACAGGTATTAACATGGCTCAAAAGCAGAACAGTATTGTAATGGAAGTTTACATTCCAATGTATTCCATACATTACATTACATTGTATTTGGGAGTTTACCTAATAAAGGACGTGAAAGAGCTCTATAAAGAGCACTATGAAACTCTAAGAAAGGAAATAGCTGAAGATGCTAATAGAAAAACATACCATGCTCATGGCTGGGAAGAATCAACATTGTTAAAATGTCCATACTACCCAAAGTAATCTACAGATTTATGCAATCCCTATTAAAACACCACCGTCATACTTTAAAGATCTCGAAAAAATAAGACTTTGTTTTATATGGAATTAGAAAAAAACCTCAAATAGCCAAGACCTTACTTAGAAATAAAAACAAAGCAGGAGGAATTACGCTATCAGACCTCAGACTACACTATAAATCAATAGTGATCAAAACAGCATGGTACTGGTACAAAAACAGAGAGGTAGATGTATGGAACAGAATAGAGAACCAAGAGATGAACCCAGGTACTTACTGTTATTTGATCTCTGCCAAGCCAACTAAAAACATTCAGTGGGGAAAAGATTCCCTATTTAACAAATGGTGCTGGGTGAACTAGGTGGCGACCTGTAGAAGACTGAAACTGGACCCACACCTCTCACCATTAACTAAGATAGACTCTCACTGTATTAAAGATTTAAACTTAAGACATGAAACTATAAAAATACTAGAAGAAAGTACAGGGAAAACTCTTGAAGAAATTGGCCTGGGTCAGTATTTTATGAGGAGGACACCCTGAGCAATTGAAGCAACACCAAAAATACACTACTGGGACCTCCTCAAATTAAAAAGCTTCTGCACAGCCAAGAACACAGTAAGTAAAGCAAGCAGACAGCCCTCAGAATGGGAGAAGATATTTGCAGGTTATGTCTCCAACAAAGGTTTAATAACCAGAATCCACAGAGAATTCAAACGTATTAGCAAGAAAAGAACAAGTGATCCCATCTCAGGGTGGGCAAGGGACTTGAAGAGAAAATTCTCTGAAGAAGACAGGCACACGGCCTACAGACACATAAGAAAATGCTCATCATCCTTAATCATCAGAGAAATGCAAATCAAAACTACTTTGAGATATCATCTAACTCCAGTAAGATTAGCCCATATCACAAAATCCCAAAACCAGATATGCTGGTGTGGATGTGGAGAAAAGGGAACACTTTTACATTGCTGGTGAGAATGCAAACTAATACGTTCCTTTTGGAAGGATGTTTGGAGAACACTGAGAGATCTAAAAATTGACCTGCCATTCAATCCTGCAATTCTTCTACTAGGTATATATCCAGAAGACCAAAAATCACATTATAACAAAGATATTTGTACCAGAATGTTTACTTCAGTCCAATTCATAATTGCTAAGTCATAGAAGAAGCCCAAGTGCCCATCGACCCATGAATGAATCACTAAATTGTGGTATACGTGCACCATGGAATATTATGCAGCCTTAAAGAAAGATGGAGACTTTACCTCTTACATGTTTACATGGATGGAGCTGGAATATGTTCTTCTTAGCAAAGTATCTCAAGAATGGAAGAAAAAGTATTCAATGTACTCAATCTTACTATGAAACCAAGTTATAGCTTTCTTATGAAAACTGTAACCCAATTATAGCCCAAGAAGAGGGAAGAGAATGGGAGAGGGAGGGGAGGGGAGGGGGAAGGATGGGTGGAGGGAGAGTAATTGGTGGGATCATGCCTATGGTGCATCTTACAAGGGTACATGTGAAAATTACTAGGTGTAGAACATAAATGTCTTAACACAATAACTAAGAAAATGCCATGAAGGCTATGTTAACTAGTTTGATGAAAGCATTTCAAATTGTGTATAAAACCAGCACATTGTACCCCAGGATTGCATTAATGTACACAGTTATGATTTAAAAAAAAAAAACGCGTAACAGCCCCCATAGTAGGACATAAGAAATTTGGGATTCCATATTCATAAGGAAGAATATGCAAGATTAAGTTCACATTTATACAGGGGCTAGATATGTCATAAGAATTACTTTAGTTATTAAATTTCAAATCTTAAAGGGCAGTATGAAATTGATGGAAAAACAATCTATAATACCACTTCAGTTTCCACTAAAAAAGTCTGTATAATAAGAGAAAGACAAGGTTTTTTGGGCAAATGTCTAAACTACTGCTATTTGACCTCATTAATCAACTTAAACATGTAAGATCAGGATTTGCATGCAAACAAATACTAATTACAATATCATACCTAACTAAACTTAAAGAATATTCAATAGCCTTATGTGGAAATGTTAACTGTTTGGATTTCTTTATATACCGTAAACAATGCCTTATCATATTTAGTACTGTCACAATGCATCATCATCAGTTAAAATAACAGATGACTCTCCTACCTTACAGAACTTAGGTACCGAAAAACCTCCTTGGTAGAACCTGAGGTTGAGGAACTGGAGACAAGGAGGGGAGGTTGAAGGACCCTGTCTGGGAATGAATTTCTACAAGATCTCATTCACTCAGCAAACGTATATGGAGCACCTGCTACATACCAGAGGTTCCAGGATTACAAAAACAATTAAGACAGATACCCTGAAGGCAAGGAGTTCACAGTCTGGAGAGGAAGAAACCTCATTATATTCACCTGCTTATGTGTAAAAGAGATATTAAAAGGCTAAGAAGAAAAGGAAGAATACCGAAAAAAAAAAAGCAAGTGGTATGGATACTCATTTTGGAGAAAACCAGAATAAACTAAAGTTGCTGGAGAATACAAACTGGTAGTCAATAAGAAGAGAGTGAGGCAGATGAGGTGCCTCTACTTTGTTAAGGAGTTTCTCATCTTTTCTTAAGAAAACATTGAAAGGTTTCAAGAAAGAGAATGGTCTAATCAGACCTGCATTTTTCAATACCTAACTCTGGTGATTTTCCTAAAGGACAGAACTGAGGATCGAAGTGTCTGCAAAAGGAGGCTATTGGGATTAGCTCAAAGGAGATGATGAGGCATGAAATAGTGAAGTGGTTTGGACTCTGGAGGGGAGGGAAGGGGGATAAAAGTATTCAAGAGGTGAAGATGGCAGAACTTGATAAACAGGGGGAGGGAGAATCAAGAATGACTTCCAAGTTTTTAGCTTGACCATCAAGTAGCAGACGGTGATGGCTTCCAGCATTCTCCTCTGAGGCTCCTATCTATGACATTGGCCTCTTTTCTTGAAATATTTCTATTGTCTTTGAATGCTGATTAGAAATGTCCGCAGCATATGTGATGTTTGAAACTACCAGAGTGAACAAAATTTTCAGGAGGGTAATAAGTGTAAAAAGAACAGTTGGCTAAGACAGAACCCCAAGGAACCCTTTAGTGGTAGGGAGAAGAAAAGGAAGCCAAGAGGAAGATCAAGAAGAACCAATGTGAAAAATATCAGGAGAATCTATGTCACAGATGACAAAGGAGCAGCGTTAGGAAGGAAGGGTTGGGGACCCATAAGTACCAAATGGAACAAGGTTAGGAAGGTAACATCAAAAATGGCTGTAGGATTTGGCAAGCACCAAACCAGTTTTGTTCACCACCACATACCCCTAGCACCTAGTAGAGAGCTTACTAGAACTCTGGGCCTTTAACAAAGCTAATGTGTAATATGAATATAATCTATATTATAAATCTCTAAGAAGATAGAGTATGCACTGTTTTCCAACTTTCAAGATAGAATCCTTTTACAAAACAGATAGTATCTCATGCCCACTTGTGTTCTGTGGAAAAAAGTTTGGGAAATGCTGTAATTATATTTTTTAAAAAATGTAAGTATACAACATAGATCAAAAAAGATGGTAGAAAATAATGTGTTAAATGTGGCTCTGTGTTTAAGCACACTTAATCAGTCAAAGAAAATGGCAGAGACGGCTTCCCAGGAAGAATCTAAGACTTTAAAGTCCAGCAGGAAAAATGTCAGGATTGTCAGGTGTACATGGCATGGTGTACACAGCATGGTGTACACCTGGTGTCGGGAGCACACGGCATGGTGTACACCTGGTGTCGGGAGCACACGGCATGGTGTACACCTGGTGACGGGAGCACACGGCATGGTGTACACCTGGTGACGGGAGCACATGGCATGGTATACACCTGGTGACGGGAGCACATGGCATGGTGTACACCTGGTGTCAGGTGTACATGGCATGGTGTACACC
>NW_003852405.1:9675683-9737444 GCF_000181295.1 Otolemur garnettii
ACATGGCATGGTGTACACCCGGTGTCGGGAGCACATGGCATGGTGTACACCCCAGTGTCAGGTACATGGGATGGGGTGGGGTGAGGGTTGTGGGAGAATACGATGACCAAGAATATCTGAGGTAAAGGAGACAGGGTATGTGACAGCCAGAAAACAGGAGACCTAATAGCTTACTTCAGCGTCTTGATACCTAAGCGGCAACAGTTGAGGCTGAAAGGTCAGCAAAGGTGAAGTTGGAAAGGTAACTTACAAACGCTCACATTAAGGCCTTTAACCTAAGGCAGAAGTACTGGAATGTTTTAAGCCAAAGAGTGACATCACATCCCAAGACTGCCTTTCTAGAATAACTTTCCCTGTAATGTGGCAAAATTGGTTGAAAAGAATCAGAAAGACCAGAAGGCAGGCTGATACAGAAACCTAGGTTCGCGGTAACAGTAACCTGAATAAGATAGTGTCAGCAGGAACGGTGCAAAGCGAACAGATATGAGAAACATTCAGGGGCTAATCAATAGAACTCAGTGGGTGAGCAGATGCAGCAGAGGGGAAGGGAAGACCAACAATGAAGAAGAAGATTTCTGTTTCTGGCTTGGTCAGCCAGTTAGTGAGGAATGGAGAAAGCATGAAAGATCAAGGCAGTTTTAGTCATACCTGTTTGAGAAAAATACGTACAACATCAGCTAAATTTACAAGGCAAATTGAGCAAGATTATGCAAGAAATAACAACAGATTACTATATTAACCAAGTGAGATACATAAAAACCAATAGAAAAGCACTAAGATTGATAAAAAATACACAGGATATATAAGTTTTTAAATATTTAATAATGTTCTATATCCTATAGAAATTATCAAACATTCAGAAAGAACTCTGTCACAAAGGCATTCATGGCAGCATCAACTATAGTAGAAAAAATGGTAAACTAAACGTTCAGCTCTTTGTTACACATCCTATAGTCAAATCACAGTATGTAAACCAGACAGAATAATATGAAGCCCCAAATTGTTTGCAGATGATTTATAATGATACGTAAAAATGCCTATGGCAGGGGCCCAGCATGGTGGCTCACGCCTGGAATCCTAGCACTCTGTGAGGCCAAAGCAGGTGGATTGCCTGAGCTCACAGGTTCAAGACCAGCCTGAGCCAGAGCAAAATCCCGTGTCTAAAGAATAGCCAGGGAGCTACTGTGGCAGGTGCCAGTAATTCCAGCTACTTGGGAGGCTGAGGCAAGAATAACTTGAGCCCAAGAGTTTTGAGGTTGCTGTGAGCTGTGACGCCATGGCATTCTACTAGAGGTGACAAAGTGAGGCTCTGTCTCAAAAAAAAAAGAAAAAAGAAAAAAATGCCATGGAAATGTTAATTTTTTTAAAAAATCAAAGCAGGGAATAATATTGTTTATTGTAGGTAACTTGACTATGAAAAATAAAAAATGTGTTTGCTACACTATTCTGAATTTTCTAAATCATTTCTACTAAGCATGCTTGTACCGTAAGAGGAAAATGTGTTATTTAAGAGAAAAACTATGTCAAACTAGCATGGAAAAAGATAGGTAGCTTACTTGTCCCTCTTGAAGCATTCTATCACATTTCCCAGAATTGGTAGAAAAATGCAATTACCAAAAAATAAAGCAGAGAAGACATTTGCCTGTTTTGAAGTAGTAGTTATGTTGAGAGCTGTTATTACACACATATTCATTTCTTATATTTTAAATTAACTGAAAAGCAATACAACCTCTTTATAAAATGGACACATTTCAAAAATATTTCACTGATTTGGATGAAGAAAAACTCTAGGTAGGACTTCTGACATAGGTGCTGGTGGTTTTAATGGCCTGCCTACCCGTAAGCAAAATATCAGTACAATACGGGAAAATTTGGTCATGGACTGGGCAGAAAAAGCAGAGGGGAGAGGTAACGGACAAGAAGGCATACAAACATCTGCCCAGTTAGCAGGTTACGGTGTCTAGAGCGCACGCTCAGATCATACAGAGTTGATCTATAAATGGTGTGTGAGGACGCTCAAGAGAACAGCAAGAGGTAAAAAGGGAAGACTTCTGGAGAAGACGAATCTGAACCTACACACGTACCCAACCACTAATGCCCACATACACAACTGTAACAACTACTGTACCAAAAGTCCATTCAGCTGAGTAATTTCTCTCTTATGGAGGCATGAGAGAGAGACGGTTCCATGGGAGTCATCTCTAACTGTAATCTGAGAATTCAGGGACAATCTCCTTTATTCCTCACCTCTGCCCCCAACCTAAGTCCCAACTTTCCAAATCACATTTTCCATTGGTAACAGACCATAGTTTTATCACTTAGGCTTTTGGCTGGGTCTGTAAAAATCTACTTATTTATTCTTTTACCCTGTTACACTGAACAACTTTTATAAAGGTACTTATTTTATTTGGCCAAAATTTATCTTTTTCAAACTCATGCTCCTTGAGACAGCCCTGGGCTTTATTCTTCCATGGTCTGTATCAGCTGGTACAGGCATAGCACACAGGTGCTCAACAGACGTTTGTAGAACTGAAATGAACTAACCTACAAGTCTCTTTTCCCTACTATCATAGTATTCAGGATGTTCTATTTAAACACTGTATGTCCATTAATTAAACTTTCAACTTCCCTGTAAGTCCATCCCCTCTACCTTGATATCCCGTTGTTCACTACATTATTTATCACATGGATTGACTACACACAGACACTAGGTTAAAATAATAATGAGAGAATATTACTGAAGATTTATGCTGGTTTTCATTCATCATTTAACTTACTCTTTCTAATGACCTTTCAAGATAAACACTATTGTCTCCATTTTACGGTCCTATACAGCAAATAAGAGATGAGTAGAGTCCATCCGAGCAACCCCAAAGCCCAACTCTTAACTACTGCATACACAGCCACAAACTATATTACTCTCTTAACTATAGGGATCGCGTCTTATCCATTTTTGAACACTAATGCACAGCACAATGCCTGTTATATAAGGGGTATAAGTGAACCCAGGGCTTATGTACTAATAGTAACTAGCCATTATAATTCTATTTATCAAATAGCATGCCATCTTGTAAGGAAACAATGAGAATAAATCAGTCATTTTGTAAAACAACTGGCTTGGACTCTTTAAAAATGTCAAGATCATTTTTTAAAAAATATTTATTATCAATGTTCCAATTTTGAACATTATATATACATCATTTTTTTTTTTTTTTTTGCCTCAGCCTCCCACGTAGCTGAGACTACAGATGTCCAACACAATGCCCAGCTATTTTTTTGTTGCAGTTTGGCCAGGGCCAGCTTTGAACCCGCCACTCTTAGTACATGGGGCCAGCGCCCTACCCACTGAGCCACAGGCGCTGCCAAGATCATTTTAAAAAGAGAGGAAAAAAGTTATCTAGACTAAAGAGAAGCTGAACAAAGACAGCAACTAAGCATAACGATTAAATCTTGCATCAAAAAAAGACAACTATAAATATTATTTTTGAGATGATTGGGAAACAGGACTATAGATCACGTATGACATAGCAGTGCTGTATTAATGTTAAATTTCCTGATTATGGTGACTGTATAATGGTTACAGGGAAGATTAGCCTTATTCTTAAGGGAGGTATCTGTGTATTTTAGGGATAAAGTGTCACGCTGTCTACGAGTAACATTCAAATCAGAAGGAAAATGTGAGCACATACACAGGGAGAGAAAGTAAAAGCGAATGTGGCGAGACGTTAACATCTAGTGAATCCTCAAGCTGAGATGGGCAAATGAAGATTCACTATGCTATTATTGTACCTGTTCTGTAGTTGCAAAAATTCTCACAGTTTTCATTAGAAAAATTGAAAAACAAGGAATGAAGGAAAGTAATTTTGAAGTTCTGACAAGTTATCAGTCAAGAATAAGGGTAAAATACATCTTAGAAAAACTAATGCTTTTCCCATTAATGGTAGGCAACTACTGCTATGCTGACTCAGATAATTTAATGTAAAAGTCTTACGCAGAAGAAAGACAAAGCTACTTAGCTGAAGGTATCATAGAATTGGAGCTTTTCAGGGAAGGACCAAAAGAGTTACTATAAAAAATAACTGCAACTACAGAGCTGCTTGTATGGGATCCTGACACATGATGGTATTACTGGAGGAAATACAAGGCTTTTCCACTAGTATCTGGTATCGGGGCATTTTCCTCATTTTCTCAGACTTTAACCAAGTAGGGCAGAGTTTACTACATTTGTAAAGCAAAAAGGCAACTGACGCTCTATTTCCTGAAAATATGAAGCACAATAAACATGCAGTGACACCATTATGCTTATTAAGTCACACGGGCTTAATTTGTGGTGAGATTTAAAAATTATCTTCCTGACATGTTATAGATCAATTTTAAAGCGAAAGAAATTCAGTATCTGAAAAAAAAAAAAAAAGAAAGAAATTCAGTATCTGTACATCATCACTGAGTAAAGAGGCATTGGTTAGAACTGCTCCCAAACAGAATGGAATATAGTTCTTAAACATACAGTTAACAAGAGTGCATTGAGTTTTACACTTAGAGCAGTGGTGTGCTTGGGGCTTAAGATTGTATCACTTTGTAGTAAAGTCTGAAAAGATAAGCAACAGACATTGTTAAGTATCATCTTCCATTCTCAGCAGGAAACGCTGTGGTTGATAAATCAAGTCATCATCATTATGCTGTTTCGAATGACTAACTTGAACTGTTAAAAAGATAAAATTAAATTAAAAATTAAAAAACCACCACTAACTCAAAAACCAAACTGTCATCAACATCTAGGATGGAGCCTGAGCTGGTCGTGGTGTGATCTCTAATTACTCGACTTACATAGCTAAATGACAAATATGTATTATCTACTATTCCTTGTTTAAAAAAAAAGACTCCCTAAGGGAAAATATTTTATATGGCCAAATTCACAACTGTTTTTATTGAGAAAGTTGACCCATTATTTAAGCTAAGCTACTACATTTGACCATCAAAGAGACAAGGCCTATTGCAGGGATCTTGATGGACCCTGGCGGAAACTGTCAACTGTTACCTTGACACCTCTAACCAAAACAAAGCTAAAGACAACCTGAGCTTTTAAATAAAAAATTTAAATCATATATACTTAAATCAGAATGCTACTTAGAAAAAGCCAATCTTTTTACTTCAAACTTTTGATATCTGTAAAGTAGTAGGTGAATTTCTGCAAATAGCATGATTATATTGAGAAGCAGGTCTCATACCAAGATGAACAGGACATATATACAGTAATCTGAGAAAACTGCTTACTAACTTATCCCTAACCACACAACCTAAAGCAAAAGTTGATCTATGGAGGTAAAGAGCCTAAGTCGTTCATGAAGCAGCCTGCCCCATACCTGCCACAGTCATACACACACCCTGCTGTTTCTAGGCATTTTGAAAGGCACCACAGGGCCCCTCAGACCTATATGCTAGTGACTGAAAGTTACTTAACAGCCTTCTGGGTCCATAGAGGAGCTATCTGCCACTGCTGCAGCTATCCTTGTAGGTAAAAAGTTGCCGCAGACTCCTATTTACTCTAGTTAAAATGAGAGATACCAGGAAAGAAACAATTTGATGCTCTCCTTTTCTGGGCATATGCTTTTCTCCTTGGAATATATTAATTCTTTTTTCTCCAGTACATCTCACAAAACAGTTCACACATGTCTTGTTTTTTATTAAACTTTTTTGAGACAGAGCCTCAAGCTGTCCCCCTGGGTAGAGTGCCGTAACATCACAGCTCACAGCAACCTCCAACTCCTGGGCTCAAGCGAGTCTCCTGCCTCAGCCTCCCAAGTAGCTGGGACCACAGGCACCCGCCACAATGCTCGGCTATTTTTTTGGTTGCAGCCATCATTGTTGTTTGGTGGGGCCAGGCTAGATTCAAACTCACCACCTTAGGTGTATGTGGCTGGCACTTTAGCCACTTGAGCCACAGGCGCTGAGCCTTTTATCAAACTTTTAAAGTCGTTTTACCAATTCACTGTGAAAAAACTGAACATTTTTTCAGTGATTTAGCCCCACAATTGTATTTACAAAACAATAAAGATCCCATAAAAATAAGCAAATTTTTAAAATCATAAGGAAAATTCAATTTGAACAATGTAAATTACTCTTTAGCTCTTAGCCTCTAACTGGAATGCTTATAAACAATCTGTAAACCACACATGATTATGATTTAACAAAACAAAATTTAGTATTCTAAAATACTAAATGCCAGAAAACATTTTTAATTCAATGGTCTTAAGTGGTCTACACTGAATGAGTCACATCAAAATGTTAGCTGCATATGTTAAAACTCATAACTGTGTATCTATAGTATGGATGCTTTAAAAGTGGTGAACTCATAGGCATGGTGGTTCACACCTGTAATCCTAGCACTTTGGGAGGCTGAGGCAGGAGGACCCTTGGAGCTCAGGGGTGGGAGAGCAGCCTGAACAAAGCAAGACCCTGTCTCTACTAAAAAAGAAAAAATTAGTTGGGCATTGTGGTGGGCAACTATAGTCCTAGCTACTCTGGGGGCTGAGGCAGGAGGATCACTTGAATTGAATTTGAGGTTGCTGTGAGCTACTATGGCTCTCTAGCTTGGGCAACAGAGCGAGAGATCCTGCCTCAAAAAAAAAAAAAAAAGGGAATTCAAGGTCATGCTTACTTTCACCAGTGAAATGGTGCACAGTATGTGCTTAAATAAATATTTATGAACATAATCTGTGGAACTTATTCTTTAGTTACTTATGCTGTTCTTGGACATAACAACTGCTTTTAAACTTTTGAGACGTATGGACTCTTTAGGGCAGCAGTCCTCAAACTTTTGAAACAGGGGGCCAATTCACTGTCCCTCAGACCGCTGGAGGGCCAGACTGCGGGCCCCAGGACGAGTCTATTGCTAAGCAGGACAGGCAGCGGCAGCAAAAACACCCGGCAGGCCGGACAAATGTCCTAGGCAGGCAGCATGTGACCCACAGGCCATAGTTTAAGGACACCTGCTTTAAGGAATCTTCTAAGGAAAATGTATAGTTAAAGAAAATTTTGGAAATGACTTTTGGGTGAACAGATACGGGTTAGGAATGACTGATACAGAATCACACAGCTTAATGTAATTTACCTTAACTGTGTACAATTCAAATAGGCAGCATATTAGCCTTATCCTGGCTTCAGAGCCAACTGCAATACACTTCAAGAAAAAACAATTTTATCAATTGACAACCGAAAAAAAAAATTTTAGTAACACCATTAACCTGGTTCATTTAGAAGGGTTCAGTTCACTTCTTCAACTATTAAACACTATAAATCTGCTCTAATTTTTTGACAGTCATCAACTCACTTTCTTTATAAATTTTAATATTGCCTGAACGGCCTTGTAAATACATCATCAGCAGAAGGACAATGATAAAGAATTTTAATAACGTTGTTGAAAAGGAAAAAGATAACAGAAGGCGATCAGATCAGTACCACTGACCAGATATGTAAAATACTATCCAAAGCCTGTCATGTACAACCGTAAGCTTCAAACACCTGACCCTGAATGAATCTACCCAGCATTAGAACTTTGTAAAAGCTCTGAAACTGTAATGTCAATAGTAATAGCTCTAAAACAGTCTATGATACAATGTAGTAAAAAAATACATACAAGAACAGAATATCAAATGGCATTTTCCCCCTTTTTAAAAAAATGTTTGTAGCAGATTAACTTAGTAGAAGTAGAGAGGCAGAAAAACAAATGCCATTTTAAAATCATTCCTGTGACTGCAATTGTTATACTTTTTTCATTTTTAAGGCTAGAATAGGTTAAAATACAAATAGTGCAAAAAATTCTCCTGGCTGTGTACAAAAAATAAAATTACAATAAAAATTCATCTAGGAATGTACAACTACAAAATAAAAGTGTTTTTATCAATTTAAAATCCACATACTAGGTTCTGTGGCATTCAAAAGTACAAAAAAAAAAAGCCCCTATTTTAAAAGACAGTGCTTAGAATAAAAAATGAAACGTTAAGTCTATAAAGATGAGAAATGATGATACCCTCATACCCACAGCTCTCAAAAAAAGTTTTCATTTATTCATTTATGTGCCCTCTTAAAACCTAGGGCTGATGCAAAACGTTTTGTGTCCTAAAGCAAGCTAAGAATTCACTATAATTTTAGTAAATGACAGAATAAAAAAGATTAAAAAATTGTTTCCAAAATTCACAGGACTTGTAAAGGATCTGCTTAAAGTAAATCAAACAAAACCCCAAAAAGATTTTATAAGGAAAAAGAAGGAGGGTTTCTTTACTGCAGTTTCATTCTTATCTTTTGTAAAGAATACTGATTTTAAAAAGGTCACTGCCACTATTTTGTAGATTTTTATGAAAAATTTAAAACATTCTCTCCTCTACAGGTTGAAGAAGGCCAACAGTATTTTTCTCCCCACATAGTTCTTACCAACTTGGTCAAAAGAGGTACAACTATTCATAACAGATGTCATCAAAATAATGATTTAAATAATCAAGGTCTATAAAAAGAATCTGAGGAATTTTGAAGTTTCTTCCTTCAACAAATTCCAAAGCCACGACATACAATAAATTTAATAGTTAACAAAATATACCCTGAAATCACATCATCCCAAGTTAAATTCTGGCATATTAACTGGCCCATGTTCTGAAATGTCAAAAGAAAGTTGTGCATTTCAACTGAATTCAACGATTCCTCAGTGATGGCCTACTTACAGTATTTCGTACTGGGCTAGCAGCTGATCGGGGTTCCAATTTAATATGAACAGAAACGGAATTAAAGAAACCATTTCTGCACCCTTCTCAGGAAAGGAAAACATGTTTTTCACTTTTTCATTCTACTTCAGAACGTGATATCAAAGGGTGCAACAAAGGCGACAGAGTGTAGCAACAGGGAATCTTAGCATAAAAAAGTGTAAGCGAAGGTTTTTTTTTTTTTTTCAATTAAAAATCCTAGGTCCCCTGCTGGTTAACTACACCACAGTGCACAAAGTTTATTACGATGACAACTGTCTCTAAAAATCAAAACCTTTCTTTCTTGTTCGCAACCTGCCTTTCTTTCAAAGGACCTTCCCTTAATCCTTAGGCCTTGATCAATTCTAGCAGTAGTTTTGATCTCAGGGCAGGTGATGACTGCTCTTTGAAAACCAGATGCAGGCCCCAGGTGTCCACCGTCAGGCTGGGGACTGGGGAAGCGAAGGGGAGACCCAGCCCCTGACAGGGTCTACCTTACTGCACGCAGCTAGGAGCAGGGGCACCGACGCACCGCGACGTGGAGGCAGAAAGCGAACGTACTGCGGGGCCGCAGCGGGGTCGCCGCTCCAGATGCCACCCGTTAGCAACCAACATATGGAGGCAAGGATTGCTCCTGGCCCCTGGGCAATCGCGGCGCCGGCTTCGCAGGGCCCGGCAGCCAGGCGACGCTGCGGCGGCGAGGGAGCCGGCACACCGCTCCCCGCGGCAGCGGCGCACGTGGGGTTCACGCCCCAGGGCCTCGGGAGGCGGCAGGAGCTGAGGGCGGCAGGTGCGGGAGAAGCCGGGGGCTCCTCCGGGAGGATGGGCCCCGGAGGCCGCAGGCCAGAGCGGGGGAGGACAGTCCCCGGAGCAGCGGGATGGGGGTCCGGGAGCCCGCGACGGCGGACGGGGTCGGGGGGAAGAGGGCTGACCGGGGCGCCTGGTAGCGGCAGCGTGGGGGGCGGAAAGAGATCGGATGGGGGCCCCGAGGGTCGCTCGCCGGCGCGGAACCCCGGCTCACCGTGCCTCCGTCCTTAATGATGATCTTCTTGGCCAGCATGATACTGCGGTTAGCGGCCCGTTTCTTCTTCTTCCCCTGGGTCATTTTACCATCCTCGACTCCTGGCGCTGCTGCAGCCACTCCCGGGGCGGCCGGCCCCAGCGGCGAGTGCCGTCCCGCCACTACCGCCGGGCCGAGCCGCTCGGGATGCCCGCCGCCATCTTGAGGGCCCGGCCTGCCTCCGGCGGCGCGTCACATCGTGCGATCGGCCGACGGGCCCGCCCCGCCCACGTGACGCCGCCCCGCCCCGCCGCGCGCCGCAGTCCGCGCGGGAGGGCAGCCCGCAGCCTGCTGCCTGCGGTCCCCAGCTCGCTTAATCCTCGCGACGGTTCTGGGTGGTAGGGTCCAGTAGTGTACTGTCTTCACGGATGGAATTTGTTTCAAAGAGTTACTCCCCGGTCACGGAAATACGGCCGATAAATGGTTGCACGGGAGTTCTAACCAGATGTCCTAAACTGCCCGCACGACCTCCAGCTCTGTTCTAATCAAGACGGGAAGTGAAGGGAACAGTTAAGAGAAGTCATTTTCCAGAAATAGCGGGTAACCTAAAAGGTAAAGATGGCTTTTCAGAAATCGTCTTTTGCTCAGGGCACCCCACTAAGAATTCAACTGGGTCATGCTTGTTTCCCTAAGTCCCAGGATTTTTCTTTATTCCCTACCAATGAAAACTTACATGACTTCTGTCACGCTTTGTAGGCCACTACCTTTCTACTAAATTATTTAAAAATAAAATTAATGGGAAATTGCTAGAAAGGGCAGTTAAGACAAGTGGAATATGGACTGTAGATTTAAAGTATTGTCACAATGTTAGATTTTGATAACTACTATGTTGTATAAGAATATCCTTTTTCTTACATAAATGGTGAAGTGAAGGTACGATGCACGCTACCTACCTTTAAGTGGTCAGGAGATAATACATGTGGGCATGAGCGCGTATGTAGGTGAGGGGAAGAGGGTCAAAGCGAAGTGGTAAAATGTTAAAAAAAAAAAAAAAAAGCGAAGCTAGGTATGGTGGTTTTAAGATACATTCACAAATTCAAAGGTATTCCTCTCTAGGAGATAGGGAATTTAACTTCCCTCCCCTCGAGTGTGGACTGGTCTTAAGGACCTTTCTGTTTGATAAAGTGACAGTACTGACTTCAGAGCCTAGGTCATAAAAGGCACTGCATCTTCCCATTAGCTCTCTTTTTCATTCATTTTGGGGCCCAGAGCCTGTGGAAGTCAGCTGCCATGTCTTGAGGTACTAACACAGCCTATTCAGTTGTCCAGGAATTATAGCATCCTACCAAAAGCCTGACTGCAATTCCTGCGAACATGCTAACTACACCTTCATGAGACCCTGAGCTCAGACTACCCAGTTTAGCCTCTCCCAGAATCCTAACTCTCACATAGTATGTAAGGTAAAAAGCACTTGGTTTAAACCACTAAGCTTTGGGATTATTTTTTTATTTTTATTTTTTTGCAGTTTTTGGCCAGTGCTGGGTTTGAACCCACCACCTCTGGCCCCAAGGTTTGGGATTGTTAACACAGATCAAATATACAGGATGAAAGGAAAAAATACAGGTGAAGGGAATGTGTGAATTTTTTGCACTATTCTTGCAACTTTTCTGTACATTTGGAATTATTTCAAAATAAAATGTTACAAGATAAATTTGGTTGAATTTTCTGTTTCTTTTATTTCCATACTGACTAGGAGTGGAAAACAAACCCATTTCCATGGGAGAAACCAGCCATTTTAGCCTGATAGATACTTCCAGTTATATTTTCCCATCAATCATCATACTTGTTTTAAAGAAATATTCTGATATTGAAACTTTTTAGTTGAAGTCCATCTTGAAGCCCTTTAGAGAAAGTAGTATGGGATAGATTACATAATTAGACCCTTGGGAGCATGTTTTGGATGTATGTAGAAGGCTGGTAAGATAATTCGTGTGGCTACTCTGACTTTGCAGCCCCTCTAGATCATGCTTCATTTAGTCACACCAATTTTATCCGACTGAAGAACTGGTTATTGTTCAGTCATTCAAGAAATATTTACTGAGTACCTGTATGTGTCACTTTTATCAGAAACTGGAGATACATCAATAAATGAAACAGTATTTGTCTGCATGGAGTTTACATTTGAGAGGGGGGTGTAGTTACAAAACAGAAAAGGAATAAAATTGCAGATTGTGGTAAATGCTGTTAGAAATAAATAAGAGAAGTTTAACACACTGAATGTTGAGAATGTCCTTTGTGTTAGAAGGGCAGCAGTGGGAGACGAGATATCAGTCCTGTTCTAATAAGCCTATTGTGTATATACTTACGGCTTTCTGTGTGATGTGGGTTATGAATACAGTTGGCTTTCCACATCTATAGTTTTAAAGCTAATCTCAGATTTAGTATACTAAAAACCCACAATACAAATAACAGTACAACAGAAAAAAATACCATTTAAAAATACAGTATAAGTACACAGTATTTACATTGTATTTGTTATCATAGGTAATCTAGAGATTAAAGTATTTGGGAGGATGTGCATAGGTTATATGCAAATGCTGTGCTTTTTTTAAAATAAAGGACTTAAACATTCACTGATTTTGGTATCCAATGGGGTCCTAGAACAACCCTCCCCCCATGCACAGAGGGATGACTATATTCACAAGCTCTCTGTTAAGAGTTGATATGGCAGTTAAGGTTCTTTGGTCACAGTGGATGGAAACTAGCACTGGCTAACGTAAGCAAATGTAATGACTTGGAAGTTCCAAAATTAATGAGAAGGCCAAGAATCAGTAAGTTTGCAAAGGTCGTTAGAACAGTAAATGAGGCACCTGAAAGAGAGACGGACTACTTGCAGAGAAGGGCAAGTAAGCCAAAGATTCCTAAAGCAAGGGGATGATATCACTGAATCCAAACCTCCCTCTTTGCACCATTTACTATAGAAACTGCTCTTCACTATACTAACAAAAGAGGGCCCCCTTTAACTGCAGAGCTGAGTAAATCCCTTCCCCCTCTTCCATAAAACCACCTGTTATTGTTGATCCAAAAAGTCCTACACAATTTTTCATGAATAGAAAAATCCATACAAGGCTACTACAAAAAAAAAAATGCAAACTTCAAGTAATAGAAAATATTCTTGCCCCCTGCAATGAATGGCTCATACCTGTAATCCTACTAGGCTGGGTAGGTGAGGGGGGAGGCCAGGAGTTCTACACAAAAAATACAAAAAATTAGCCAAGTATAGTGGTGTGTGTCTATAGTCCCAGCTACTCGGGAGGCTGAGGCAGGAGGATTACTTGAGCCCAGCAGATTGTGGCTGCTGTGAGCTATGAAAACACTACTGTACTCCAGTGTGGGTGACAGAGTGAAACCCTGTCTCTTAAGAAAGAAAAGGAAAAAAGAAAAGAAAGTCTTCAGGAAATATGAATGAGAGGAAAACACTCCAAACATAAGTTAACTATCATTAAATCAGCAACTGAAGATATGACAGAACACATCAAAAATTTAAAAATTCAATAGTAAGATGTAAAATAAAAGTTGACTAAACTTAGGCAATACTGTATACTGAAAAATGAAAACTAGACTACCTGAAAGAATAGACACAAATAAAGTAAGATATATAAAAAAGAGGAATGCAAGAGCTGTGAAAACAAAAACAAAAATAAAAAGATCAGAGATAAAATGATACAGAAAAAAATATCCAGATCTCCAGGCAAAAATCAACAAAATGTCATTTCCAAAAGGGGAAAAAAAACTAAGACCTCTTGATGATAACACCAAGCAATACAAGAGTGAAGCAACATTTTCCAAAAAACTAAAAGCATTAGCCAAGGATTCTGTATGTAAGCCAAGGCTTTAGAAGAAATTTTAAACATGCCAGAACTCAGAGAACAGGGTACAGTACTTACAGGCCCTTCTTGAACACTAGAAGAGCTTCATCTGGCCAAGAGTTGTTTGAGGACATGTACTGACTATTAAATGTACAGTATTTTTAAGATTTTAATATACATGTATTTTAATTTCATAACAAAGACAGGGATTAGGGTTGGAAAAATAGTCCAACAGAAATAAGGTGACTAAAAAATATGATAGGCAAAGGGAGAATACATTCATTGATCACACAGACAGTTAGATGACAACATCATTTATAGCTATCAGTCAAACAGCAGAGGCCTAGACAAGAAGGGGCCTGGCCCCAGAAGTACATGTAAAATGTCATCAGTATAAAGATAACCACCAGATGATTTTGTTTTCAGTATACAGTATAATATACTAAACATCAAAATAAATTTTATAAACCAGAACATACTCCCACGTTATGAAAGAAATACAATAAATACAGTGAATATATATGTATATATTTGTTTACTTTTTAAAAAGAAACACAAGATAAGCTAGACATCAATGAAAATAATTACTTGTAGGAGGTAGGTAGGAATGGAGTAGGGATAGGCCTGAGAGCAAGATTCTGAGTACAACTTTTGAATCATATAAATGATTCATATATTCAAAAACAGAATAAAATTTTTAAAGTAAATTCTATACTTTAATACAAAATGAATCTAATTATATTACTCTGATAACCAATCACATACAGAAAAGTGACTTGCATTAACTTTTGAACACATACTCTGACTATTCATCCTTAGTAGGCTATATTCTAGGGATAAAGAAAAATGCAAAGAAATCTTAAATTTTACTCAGTATGTTTACCATGTACTAATATTGGTATTAACCTGAAACAAGTACTATATATAAGTAAATGATATTATTAGGAACCAAGATTTTTACTGTAACAGGAAAGGCAGGCAAATATAAAATATAAAAAGTTATGATAATAAATTTTAATTACAAATATTAATCTGAATTCATGATCTTTTAAAATTGTATTTCCTAGCTCTGTCCACTGAAATGATCTGGAAGCAATGACACTTCAGTTAACAATGGATTCTAAATTTCATACCCTGTCTAGAAAGATTCCAAAGAAAAAAATAAACTCTATTCCCCTTAATAGAAATAGAACGTCCTGGAGAAATAGCTGATACTCCATGTTCAGAACAAGCCAAGTACAAGGTAAGCCTGGACATCTTGCACCGGAAGCACAGAAGAACTCAAAGACTAACGTGCTCACATCTAAAAGACACAGGAGCCTACCTTGCAGCGACTTCCACTGACTACTGCTCACAATATGAGCATTAAGAAGAGCTGTGACTGATTAATACATTGTGTAATTTTTTTAAATTCATGGAGACATAGTGATATCTGAAAAAAAGGGTGCAGATTAGGGATAAAGGAAGGGAACATGCTCAAAATTTTTTAATTATGGCTACATTGTAGCTGTATGTAGAAAATATACTTTTTTAAAATGGAAGATTATAAATAAATGTAGAAGACAATTTGGGAAGTTTTTGGTAAAGTTTGTCATTTTACACCCAATATAGTAAAAGATTCTGATTGCATTAATGTACACAGCTATGATTTAATAAAAAAGAAAGATTCAGTCAAGAATCAATTAAAGATGCTAAAGTACGAGCGGTGCCTGTGGCTCAAAGGAGTAGGGTGCCAGCCCCATATGCCAGAGGTGGCGGGTTCAAACCCAGCCCTGGCCAGAAAAAAAAAAAAAATAAATAAACTGCAAAAAAAAAAATATGCTAAAGTAACTGAATGAAAGGCTATTGGGAAATGGAATATTCCCATGGTGCCAAAACTTCGATCCATAGATTACTAAGGGGAAAAAAGGACTTTTACAATGAAGAGATCTAGTAGTCATGACCTTGACCAATTAATCAATTAAGAACATTAGTAATGAGACAATCTAGAATTACATGCCTTTCATTAAATGCAACATAAAGTGAAATATTCTTACCAAAAACATTTAAGCTGAAGCCAATCAAGGCTTGACTTCCAGTTCAAAGGAAATGCAAATACAGAGAATCAAATCAAAGCGCCAAGATCTAGAATAGAAGTCAAGTGACCTTAATGTGGGCCAGGTGTTGTGGCTCACACCTGTAATCCCAGCACTCTGGAAGGCTGAAGTGGGTGGATTGCCTGAGCTCAGGAGGTAAAGAGGAGCGTGAGCCAGAGCAAGACCCCATCTCTAAAAATAGCCAGGCACTGTAGCAGGCACCTGTAGTCCCAGCTACTGGGGAGGCTGAGGCAAGAGGATGGCTTGAGCCCAAGAGTTTGAGGTTGCTGCAAGCTATGATGACACCATAGCACCAGGGTGACAGAGACTCTGTCTCAAAAAAGAAAAAAAAAAGGGGCAATGCCTGTGGCTCGAAAGAGTAGGGTGCCGGCCCCATATGCTGGAGGTGGCGGGTTCAAACCCAGCCCCGGCCAAAAACTGCAAAAAAAAAAAAAAAAAAAAAAGTAATATGATGTGGGGAAAAGCCATTGGGGGTGGCATTTAAGTCTTCTAGTATTGAAATAATGCCTTTGGGGGGGTAAGGCAGGGAAAGGTCTTCTAGACTCAAAGAGACAAACTCAAAGCATGAACCTAATTCTAAAACAAAAAAAGGTATAAAAAGTTATTTTTGAGACAATTGGCAATATAGTTGACCCTTGTACAACACAGGTTTGAACTGCATGGGTCCACATACACAGGGACTTTTTTCAACCAAACATGGATGAAAAATACCGTATTTATAGGATTTTGCCAGGCACTATTTTCTGACTTTGGGATTTATGTGCCAATTTTGGTATGGGGAAGGGCTCTTGGAACCAATACCCAGAATATACCATGGATACAACTATTTTTGAACTTGAACTTAGATCATTAATTTAAATTTTCTAAGGTGTGAAAATGGTCTTGAGGTTTAAAGGAAAATGTCCTTATTTTTAGGACATGCATGTTAAAGTATTTAGGGGCAAAATGTCTTGCTGGAGATAAAACTAGTGTAGCAAAATGTTAATAATAGTTGGTGCAAAATGAAAAGCTAGAGAAAATGTAAATTAAAAGAAGTTTTTTTAGGGTCAGCTGCAATGGCCCACACCTGTAATCCCAGCACATGGAAGGTCAAGGTGGGTGGATTGCCTGAGCTCACAGGTTTGAGACCAGCCTGAACAAAAGTGAGATCCCATGTCTACTAAAAATAAAAAAAACTGAGGCAAAAGAACCATTTAAGCCCAGGAGTTTGAGGTTGCTGTGAGCTATGACACCATGGTACTCTACCAAGGGTGACAAAGTGAGACTGTCCCCACAAAATAAATAAATAAGGTCTTTAACATTGCCACATCTGTGAGCTCATGCAGATAACCCATGAATTTCTTAGCTAAGCTGGCACAATCTGTCACAGCATGATTGAAGCCATTAAAATGGCAATATTATGAAATCAAAACATTCAAAACAAAACAGACTTGGCCTGTGAGGAAATGGAGACAGATAAGAAGTAATAGAAATTTGAGGCATTATCTATACAATATCCAAATTAAGCTGCAAGTTTTAGAATACTAGAATCCATAGCAAAACTATTTGAATAAAGAAAGAAAAGAAACAAACAAATAAACAAACATGGACAGACTAATCATCTTTCATGATTTTCTGTAATACTATCATCTACCCAGGAAATATTACCCTGACTTCTTCCATTTAGAAGACCTATTAAAACAACATGCATATATTTTAAAAAACCACTTAGCATCACAATTTTAAAAGGCTGTCTTTACTATGCAAGCAAAATAAAACACAATAAAACTTTAGCCTACAGCAAAAAAGTTAATAAACCCTGAATTATTAGAAATCATATTTGTATAAGGACACTCATTTTTAAAAGAGCAAATTCATGAAGATTTTTTGCTGAAAACAAATGTTATTTAACTAAACCTCTTAAATATCAGCAAATAAAGTATATTTTCACAAGAGTAAATTTTCAGATGATTATCTCCAAACATTGTAACAACAATCATTATTCTTTAAAATCTTCATTGCTTGTATTATCTTCATCAATTCATGAGAATGTGTACGGAAATGAATGGTCACTGTGTAGTAAAGAATTTGGCCAAACCCAAAGAAAGTTCTGGCCTAAGTCTTTGGGAGGTCCCAGTCATAGTAATATCTACTATTAACAGTGGGCCCTTCAGACCACACTTGACAGTTTATGCTAAGGAGATGACCAGTGGTGAGGCCCTGGAATCTGATGTCAGCTAGAGCTCCAGAAACAGCTGGGGCTGGAGAGAGTACAACCACATGGGCAAAGAATCAATAAATCATGCCAACAAGTAAAACCTCAATAACAGTGTGAAGCTCGAGATCACGTTGTTAACTGAATGGCGATACTTGGTGGGTACTGTCACACATTATGGCCAGAAGTAGACAACACAATCCATGACTATAGGAAGAAAATATCAGAAGTCTGAGTTTGGACCCTTCCTAGTCCCTACCTTACATGTCTCCTTTTCTGGCTGGTTGTAATTTTTTTTTTAATATTTCTTTTTTAAATGAATGTGTTTATTTATTTATTTTTGTTGTTGTTACAGATTTTGGCTGGGGCTGGGTTTGAACCTGCCACCTCTGGCATATGGGTCTGGTGCCCTACTCCTTGAGCCACAGGTACCACCCTGGCTGGTTGTAGTTTATATTTCTTTACCCTGTAATGAATGTTGAGTATAACTGCCTTCAGTTCTGTCTTTCTAGTCAGAACTGAGGGTAGACTTGGGAAACTTTTGAATTTGCAATCATCCAAACCCTCTTAACTACAGTAGAAACTCAAATGTTAGGTAACTGAAGGCAATTTATTTCTCTTGCTATTTTCTTTTCTAGAATGTGTATATAGTCTGTCCTGTTTTGAAAGAATTCTCTTTCGTAAGAATAGTAAGAAAAGATCAGTATGATCACTAATGCTGGTCACTACCTGACTCTGTTGAAAGGCAATATTATCTATAAGATTCAAAGTATAAAATATATTTGTAGGGCATTGGGATTTGCAGATTGTGATTTTTTTTAAGTAAATTTATTTCAGGTTAATGTGAGGAATATAAACAACCAGGTCAAAATGTTTGATTTTGTTAGGTAGAGTCTCTCCTGTGGTTATGTCCCACACTCAAAGGGTGTGCCCAAACACCTAATTGCACATGTGTCTAAAGTCATGGATTATAGAAATATCCTCCTGAAAAGTCAGGTATTTGGTAAAGCAAGGCACAAAGAACCAGATTTTGATAAAGTTACTTTTTTCTTTTTTTTGCTCCTATGACTATTTTAAATATCCTGGAGATTCTAAAGATGACTTTCAATATAGCATAAATAACTTTTATAAACCTTTTCCTGTGTAAAATACACACTCATAGTAATTAAATATTATAACAATGAATGCGTGTGATATATTTTCAACAACAAAAGTATTCTAATACAAAAAGAACATCAAGGGGTTGCAGTTAATGCTTCTGATGAAAAGTTACCAAAGAAAAACATACATTTTTAAAATGCTGCCATTTTAGTGATCTTTTCGAGAAAGCATTTTGTGTAAGGTTGCTTCAAGTAGTTGAAATGGGAACAGACTCCTGTATATTGCTTATCACATTTGATCTCTATGCATTGAATTGACAGTCACAATCGGAAACAATTACATTCAAATTATAAATATAAACCAAATTACTAATTACTTAACCCTGAGGCTAGCAAAGAGATATTTTATTAAAAACAAAAATCTTTTAGGCTGTTATCATCATATAAGAAATTCTAACTAGTTTAAATAAACCCAGTCTTTCATGCAAGAGCATAGCTTAGAGAACAGGAACAAAGATCACGTGGTAAAGTTAACTAGAGAGGTAGGAAAAAGATCAGTGATGCACTTTTATATATATAAAGAGAGAAGACTAATTCATGGGTTAAGTCATGACACAGGTAAATGAGGAAACAAGAAACTACAGAAAAAAATCTATGTAGAGTTATTTAAGAAAATAATCTATTTCAACACATCTATTAAACAGGTAATAATTGGGTACCCAAAAATGACGAGAAATTTATCAATTTAAAACCCATTTAACAAAAGACCAGTTTATACATTCCTTTGAATTATGTCCATAAAAAATTTAAATATAAAAATCACATTTACAAACCCAAGGAATCTTTTTTAAACAAATGAAATACAGACACAGACAACTTCAGGATTCAACATTTAAAAAATATTTCAAAAACTAAAGGAAATTATATCTTGTAATAAGAAACCACAAAACAACAAAATGACAGTTTCATACAATTGTTAAAATTTCAAAATGCTCAATGATGGAGCAATGATGCTACCATTATTTAAATAAGTACTGTTCACTAATGTTTTTACAGTATATCTATTTTAATTTTGTTAGATAACGGATTTAAAGATCAAATCTTGAAACAACCAAAAAATAGAATTATAGTTATTCTTTAAACATTCTAATTTTGCCCATGTGTCTAAAGTCGTAGATTATAGAAATATCCTCCAGAAAAGTCAGGTATTTGGTAAAGCAAGGCACAAAGGACCAGATTTTGATAAAGGTACTTTTTTTTGTTCCTTTGACTATTTTAAATATCCTGGAGATTCTAAAGATGACTTTCAATATAGCATAAATAACTTTAATAAACCTTTTCCTGTGTAAAGTACACACTCATAGTAATTAAATATTATAACAATGAATGCATAAATGAGTAATGCTGAATTCTGTTGCTTTTTTTTTAAACAAAAAGTCAGTGGTAGCTCAGCGCCTGTTATCTCAGTGAGCAGGGTGCTGGCCACATACACCGAGGCTAGAAGATTCAAGCCTGGCCCAGGCCTGCTAAACAACAATGACAACTGCAAACAAAAAATAGCCAGGCCTGTGATGGGCACCTGTAGTCCCAGCTACTCAGGAGGCTATGGCAAGAGAATCGCTTAAGCCCAAGAGTTTGAGTTTTCTGTGAGCTACAACGTCACAGCACTCTACCGAAGGTGACATAGTGAGACTCTGTCTCAAAAAAAAAAAAAAAGGTCAGTGGAATGACTACACAAAGGCATTTTTAAAGTCCAATAATTTGATATGTAAGAAGTCAGTATTACAGTAAGCCTAGAGAGCACAAAGTCAATTAGTTTTCTTTCAGATGCTAACTCCTTAGAATCTAATTTAAATATCAAACTTCCTTTCCTACTGTGAAATTCTGTGACATTCAATATAAATTGATGTAAACATTAAGTTTTGCTTCTCTAAACTACATATTCCACTATAAAAGAAACCTACAACTTATCTAAAATCACTTTTAAAGAACTGATAACATTATTGTGTTGAAACGTCTACTCACTGCCTTTCTTCCCAAATACCATATTCTGAATTTTAATAGAACTATCAATTGACACTCTTCTCCCATGAATTAGTATATTTTCACATTGAACAAAGTAGTTGAGAGATAATAAACTTTAACAAGTATAGGAATTTAAATAATCAAGGAGTCATCATTATAAAATCTTGATACAGTAAGGCCTTTGGAGGTCATAAAAACACACACCACACACACAAGAAAATGGCATTATCTGTATACAGGAGAAGATCTAGGACACAGGACTGTCCTCTTAAATATGATTACTTCTTTATGAATTAAAAATTAAACTACATAGCCCAATCTCTAACAAACATTTTCAAACACACTGGTAAAGCAAAATATAAATTATGCCTAATAAAATTAGCTTGAAAATATACATTAGACTACTGTGTCCATTTTTACAATCCTTGATTACATTCTTATAATGTTTGTTAAGAATCTTGAAAATTTTGTTATTTTGAACACCTGAAAATACATTATTACTTTAACTTATATGTCTAATATCCAATAATTTACTTATACTTTTTTAAAGTGTTAAAATTGACAATCGTGAATGCACACTGCATTAATACATAAGAACCCAACCAATACTTCAATGTAAGCTGAACATAAATTGTTATATTAATATTTAGTCTTGAATTCCAAGCATTTGCAGGGTTTAGATTTCACTTAGCAGTAGGTAAGAAGATATAAGTCTGAATATTGTTGCAATTTAAAAACACCATACTCACAATGTGGTAAATTATTAAGCAAATATTATAAAAGGTGATTCCTGAAAATTCTAAGCAGAGCATCCAGAAAGTTGGCTTGGAATCACCAGAAAGCTGATTTTAAGTATTTTGTAATTTTAAACTTTTTAAACTCTGAGTGGAATTGGTCAGGCCTGCAATGTGCAGGCTATGTTTGCAGTAGCATGGTAACACCACCAGTTTACACTAGCCAAGAGTATCCAAAAGTTTGTAATATACTATTTTTGAGCCAAATTCTGCTAACAAAGTCCATTAGAACTATATAAAAATAGTTACTTTTACAGTTTTTATATCTACTAGAACAGACTTTTAAAAATATAAACAATGTCAATGAAAAAAATAAAGTAAAATATTTCTTATACTCAGTAAGCAATTCTGCCTATAGTCAATAATTTAAATCTATATTCCAAACATAGAAAGCATTTTTTGCCCACCAAATCATCTTACCATTTCTAATATATTCTCTCTCCCTTGAAACAACTTATTAAATAACTCATGTAATTTGCATCCTCAGCTCCAGTGTTAATCAAAAAGAACTCCCTCCTCCCACTATTTTAAAGCAAAATGGTGGCTCCTTCCCAGCAACTCTTATGGCGACACAAAAAGGGAACTCAGAATTTGGCTAATTCAAGGCTGGGTGCTGTGGCTCATACCTGTAATCCTAGCATTCATTTGAGCTCAAGAGTTTGAGACTAACCTGAGCAAGGGTGAGACCCCATCTCTATCTAAAAATAGCCAGGTGGTGTTGCAGGCTCCTGTAGTCCCAGCTACTCAGGAGGGTGAGGCAAGAGAATTGCTTGAACCCAAGAGTTTGAGGTTGCTGTGAGCTGACACCACAACATTCTACTGAGGGTGACAAAGTGAGACTCTGTCTCAAAAAAAAAAAAAAAAAAAAAAAAAATCTTAGTCATGTGATCATAGTAGTACTGGAACATTGGAATTATGATAAGCTTAAAAAGTTCTTCTGAGCAGCCTTGAATTTAAATTTATAGCACTATTTAAAACAATGTAATACAGCAATCTGGAATGTCTCCAAGAAAAGTCATTTTGGTCTCAGTCCACTGACATCTATACTATTATTTGGTTGTTGTTTTATCAATAGTTATAGATTAAAGGAAGTTATTACAGATCAATGAATATTCATTTAAAAATTTTCTAGTTATATACAACATATGCTTGATAGTTCAAAATTCTCCAAATGGAGATATTAGACAATAATTATTTTATTTTAAATTATTAAATGAGTATTTAACTCCTTTAAATTACTTTTAAAACTTTAATGGCAATTAATACATACACAAATTTAATTTAAAGTAATACTAAGGACTTATCTGATTTATATAAAAGAAATGCAGTTAAGAGATTAAAGGCAAGACTCAATTAATGCAAAAGTCACTGGCTACTAACTAGCACAGGAGTCTTGAAACACTAAAAGGTCTTAAAATGTATATGGAGAAAAAGATGTGTGTATCTCTACAATAAATTTAAATATGAATTTTATTCTCTGTCATATCAGACCCAGAATATTACTTTATCCATTTTTATGTAGTTGAACAAAAAATTTAGCAATTCTTTGTTTAGTAAACTTTTCTATAAATATAAAAACCTAAGGTACGTGAAAATGTTTTTTCAAATCATACTTCTATTTTTCACAGATTTACAGGTAATTACAATTTTCAAACTTTGATTTTCTATGTGGTTTGCTATATCTATACAGAAAGAATAAGATAAAAATATCTGATAGAATAGATCTAATTTGCAAAAATTGATATCTGAATTGTGTGCTCTTGCAAAGAGTGCATAGTATATTTCTGCAGCAATCAAAAAGGTATAATCTTTTTAAACTTCAAATTTCAAGTTTACTCTAATATTTCTAATCCCTGGAAATACTTTCAAGTTTTGATTTCTAGATGCCATGTTTTGTGTTACATATATACATATTTTAGCCTTAAACTTTTGTATTTTTAAACATGATCAAATTCAGCATGATGGTATCTTCACAGATTCTGTAGGAGTTCTCTGTGCAAGGTCAACATTGAGATTCTTAGTGCACCATCGTGGAAAACCAGTTAAAGACAGTATGCAACTATGCTTTAGTGAGATTTCCTGCAGGTTTGGGATCGTAACCGTATAAGAAAGTAGCTGTTATTACAAGGATGGCTCCAAGGAAAAAGACACTAAATAAGATAAAAAAAAAAAACAGAAAAAGAGAAAATCAGATTAAAAGCAAAGCAAGTTCTTTCTATTTTTTTACTATAACAATCATAATTTGAGGGGAAATGTCTCAGTAAGATGGGTAACAAATATTGAGTAATGACTAAATTCCTGGTATTCAGCTAAGTATTTTACATGCATTATCTCACTGCATTCTCACAACAATCCTATGACGATGGTACTAGTATTATCATAATTTTTTATATATGAAGAAATAGGTTTAAAGAATATAATTTTCTAAATCCCAAGTCAAATCTATCAAGTGTAGAACATAAATGTCTTAACACAATAATCAAGTAAATGAAGTGAAAGCTGTGTTAATTAGTTTGATGCAAGCACATCAAATTGTATAAAAAAAACACAATGTACCCCACATATGCATAAATGTATTCATGATCTCTATGTATATGACTTAATTTAAAAAAAACTTAAAATAAATAAAATAAAATCCCATAACTTTAACTGGAAAACAGGATTCAAATCCATGTATGTCTGACTCTAGGGCCTTTCTTCCATTGTACTGCATTGTGTCCCAAAACAAAGATGTTTTAAATGCTGTTTTTCACCTTAATGTACATTTTCCATAAATACATTTGATGATAAAAAGTCTTAATTCTTTAAATAATTGAAAATATAAAAGGAAAATTTCATTCTTCCATGTCAAATCAAGGTTAAGTCACTTTAAAATCCAAGGCAGTAATAAGCAGATCTCAGGACTGATTTTTTTTTTTTTTTTGAGACAGAGCCTCAAGCTGTCCCCCTGGGTAGAGTGCTGTGGCATAGCTCACAGCCACCTCCATCTCCTGGGCTCAAGCGAGTCTCCTGCCTCAGCCTCCCAAGTAGCTGGAACCACAGGTGCCCGCCACAACGCTTGGCTATTTTTTTTTGGTTGCAGCCATCATTGTTGCTTGGAGGGCCTGGGCTGGATTCGAACCCGCCACCTTAGGTGTATGTGGCTGGCACCTTAGCCACTTGAGCCACAGGCGCCCAGCCCTCAGGACTGATTTTTACAGAATGCTTTATAAAAGGAAATTACATTAAATGATGGAAGGTCTTGGTTTCTTCTTTATTTTATTTATCTGTATATATAATCTACCCTACTAAACTGGAAGTAAACTTGGACTGTATGCTAACTAGACTAGCACTCTTAATTTTTTAACATATGCATTTTTTAAAATGCTATTACGGAGACATGAATTGGTCTTGGTTTTAAAGTTTCTATTAACAGTTCAAAGTCATTCTCCTAATTTAAAAAATTTTTTTTGTTCTGCAAAAGAAAAAGATCATTAATCCTTACTATGACATAAAAGGCCCTTCATAATATGGTCCCTCCAACCAAATTCCCCCTTACTTCCACCCAACCTATAATTCAGATATTCTTCTCAGTAAACACAATATGCCCACTCACAACAGTGTCTTTATGGATGCTGTTCCCACTGTCTACAATGTCCTTTCTTTCAAGAAAATGCTTACTCATAACAACTCAGGTATAATGTCTCCAAATTCATTCCCATAGGTAGTGTTACTTTATCATAACACTTATCACACTTTTAGTAAATGATGCACTATTCACATGTCTGCTCCTCTGCCCAACCATGTACTCTTCATTCATTATTATACCCCCAGAGCCAAGCATTTATAAGGAGCTCCATAATTATTTGTTATGATTAAAAACGAGTGTTGACTTGATGGAAATAGTTAACTTTTCAGTCATACACATAAGATTATGATAACATAAAACTTACTATATCTTGAAGAAATTACCACCATAGAAATATCTGGCAATTATAGAAGCTTCTTCGTCAATCATTATGAACTTTTCTTAGCTTTCTGAACTCATCAGGAACAGCACAGACTGAAAGTTCATGCTCAACTGAAAGCTGTCTGATCCAACTTTCCACCCTCTGCAAGAGTCCCTTCTCTGATCTAAAAAGATCTACTTGAATATCTAGTAATGTCAGGAATCCCTGCAATTTTTAAATGGCTGGGAGAGAAAAGATTTTGTTAGAAAAGAGGACATTAGGAAAAAACTATCAGAATTCAATAATTAGTTGAAAGATTTGAGCTCCCTCTAACAGAGTTAAATATATATTTCCATTGCTATATTGATCATCTTGTTATACCTTATTTATTCAAGTGTCTCTCCAATCACTGTGATTGAAGAGAGATAGGAAATTGTGTCTCATTCACGCTCTCCTTTTTTCCCTGGATCTAGCACAGTGACTGGCAGGCACCTAGAGGACACGTATGGAACCTCTGATTAAAGAATAAACAAGCCTATTTGGAAGGATGATAATACTAATAAAGAAAATAGTGAGCACAAGAAAAATAAGTTAGGAAAGTGAGTACTGGTAACAAACAAGATATCAGTAGAGATGTCTAGAGGTCAGTAAAATATAGGGATTTAGAGTCTAGGTAAAATTGGGACTTATCTTCATAAAGAGGATAGATAAAACATGGCAGTGAATGAGATGGCCAAGGAAGGGCGCAATGGTTGATTAACTACCAAAGAGACAATCAGAAAGATAGGTACAGGCACACCACTTCAGAGAAGACAAAGAAGCTGTTTCAGGAGGTAGAATGGAGATAACAAAGGCAAATATATTATTACATTTGGAAGAGAGTCAAATAAAGATTTATTGCTTAAAATGTATTCTTCAGGCTCATTGCCCATAGCTCAGTGGTTAGGGCCTCAGCCACATATACCAGGGCTGACAGGTTCATACCCAGCCCAGGCCTGCTAAACAACCACAATAGCAACAACAACAACAACAAAAAATAGCCGGGTGTTATCACAGGTGCCTGCAGTCCCAGTTACTTGGGAGGTTGAGTCAAGAGAATTGTTTAAGCCCAAGAGTTTGAGTCTACCAAGTGAGACTCTGTCTCAAAAAAAAAACCAACCTGCCCCATCATGGCCCTCCCTGGGTATCCCCGTCAGGCAGACCTGAACCCGTGGATATGGCTCACCAGGTTATCAAGTGCAAGGCTGCAGTTGCCTAGAAGGCTGGAAAGCCTCTCTCCATAGAGGAGATAGAGGTGGCACCCCCAAAGGCTCATGAAGTTTGAATTAAGATCATTGCCACTGTAGTTTGTCCACTGATGCCTACACGCTGAGTGGAGCTGATCCACTGGGTATTTCCTAGTGATCTTGGGACATGAAGGTGCTGGGAATCGTAGAAAGTATTGGCGACGGGGTTACTAAGCTGAAGGCAGGTGATACAGTCATCCCACTTTGTGTCCCACAGTGTGGAGAATGCAAATTTTGTTTTAATCCTAAAACAAATTTTTGCCAGAAGGTAAGAGTCACTCAAGGGAAAGGATTAATGCCAGATTGTACTAGCAGATTTACTTACAAAGGAAAGACAATGTTATATTACATGGGAACCAGCTCCTTTTCTGAATATACAGTTGTGACTGATATCTCTGTTGCTAAAACAGATCCTTTAGCACCTTTGGATAAAGTCTGCCTTCTGGGTTGTGGCATTTCAACTGGTTATGGCACTGCTGTGAACACTGCTAAGGGGGAGCCTGGCTCTACTTGTGCCATCTTTGGCCTGGGAGGAGTTCAACTGGCTGTGATCATGGGCTGTAAAGTGGTTGGTGCATGTTGGATCATTAGCATGGACATCAATAAAAATAAATTTGCAAAGGCCAAAGAGTTTGGAGTCTCTGAATGTGTTAACCCCCAGGATTTCAGTAAATCTACCCAGGAGGTGCTTGCTGGGATGAATGATGGAGGGGATGGACTATTCCTTTGAGTGTATTGGTAACGTGAAGGTCACAAGAGCAGCACTTGAGGCGTGCCACAAAGGTGGGGCATCCATGTGGTGGTTGGAGTAGCTGTTTCAGGTGAAGAGATATCTACCCGTCCGTTCCAGCTGGTTACAGGTTGTACAACTTTGGAGGATGGAAGAGTGTAGAAAGTGCTCCAAAGTTGGTGTCTGAATACATGTCCAAAAAGATAAAAGTGGATGAATTTCTGACTCTCAATCTGTCTTTTGACAAAATTAACAAAGCCTTTGAAGTCATGCATTCAGGGGAAAGCATTCGAACTGCTACAAAGATTTAAATTCACAAGAGAAAAATATGTCCATCCTGTCTTGTGATCTCATGGGAAGCAGCCTGACAGGAAGAAGCTCTTCCAAGTTCACAGACTCTTAGACCTTCAGGAACTACTGTAGGCAATAATGTCATGTGTGTAATTCATAAATCTCTGTAATCAAGGACAAGGCTAATTCAGTCATAAATCTATTTTCTGTACTCTCCCTCACATAAATAATTGCTCTCATTAAAGAATATTATAACATAATCAAATTTCTGCAATTCTGAAAAAAAATTGGATTCTTCACAAGAGCAAATTTGCAAAAAGATAGAGGGTTTAGCTATCTATTTTAGGAAAAACAATCCATCATATCCATCTGGTAATATTCTTAAAACATTCATTCAGGGAGGGGCAGGGGAGGGGAGATAGGTGGAGGGATGGTGATTGGAGCTATCACTTCTATGGTTTATCTTACAAGGGTACAAGTGAATCTTTCTAAGAGTAGAATATGAATGTCTTAACACAGTAACTAAGAAAATGACACAAAGGCTATGTTAACCAGTTTGATGAAAATATTTCAAATTGTATATGAAAACACCACACGGTACCCCATGATTGCATTAATGTACACAGCTATCATTTAATTAAAAAATTCATTCATTCATTAAATAATAATAGTATCATTGTCTTTTCTTATCTTCATCCCAATATACCTAACACATTCCCTCAGAAACATGCATTTACATGCAGTATATACCTTATTAAAAACTATTTTTTTGTTCTTTTACTGGTTTATTTGTTTGTTTCCCAAATAATTCAAACACTTAATTACTTCAGCCTTATATGAGGTTTAATTTTTTTTAAAAAAAGAGTTCCCTAAAAATATGCATGTTCAAAATATTCAAATTAAAGCAAATTATTTCCTTATCTAATGAACAAGAAATAAAGCATCAAGACATAGGTGTTGTTAGGCTAGTCTCACATGCTAAGTGATTCATTCTCATACCATGCTAAAAACAGAAATACTTTAAAATTTTGTCTCATAAAAATTAGAGATCTCAACATGCATGTCCCAGACCTATTATTCAGATTGCCAGAAAAGGATTTAAGCCATAAATGTCAAATATAGAAAAATCATTATATTTTTCTACTACCAAATTCCACGCATAATCCCTTCAAAAACTCAAATGAATTTTACTAGCTATATTAAAATTTCAAAATCTTGAACATTCACTAACAAACATACTGCGTACCCATTAGGTGCCAAGCACCAGCCTTCCTTACTTACAAGATAGTGATAAATTTTCTGAAGAAAGGAGGAAAGAAAAGGTTGGAATAGAGGGGGATACTCTTTTATTTAGGGTAATCTCTTTGACCTAAGTCTTGAGGAAGTAAGAGGATATGCCATAAAAATATAAGCAGGAAACGAGTATTCCAAGAAGATAAAGAGGCCATTGACCAATGACAAATTCTGAGTGAGCAACAGCAATGAGAACATTTCTGAGCCAGAGTAGTGATATGATCTGATTTATACTGAAAAGAATCATTCTAGTTGCTGAACAGAGAAAACTAGAGGTACAAGGCAAGAGAAGAAGCAAAGAGACAAGTCAGGTAACTAGTTCCTTAATCCAGATAAGAATGAGGTAGCCTGGGTGGTAACAGGAGAGGTTGTAAGAAATGTTCTAACTCAGAGATGTTAAAAAGGAAAAGCTGACAGGTTGTCTCTGGGTTAGAAAGACATATGGGAGAAGCTGAAGACCTTACTTCTTACCGCACTCAGAAAATAAAAAACTTTCAAACATTTTAACCTCTTACAGACCTATCGATATCCCTATCTAAATTGTGTTTCTGTGGATTAACTGTATTCCTATCTAAGCCAAGGATGGTGCCATTTACTGAACCGAGTAAACCAGTCAGGAACAGGGAATGAGTTACCTAGTAGACGTTAGAGTTAGGCACACAAACCTGGAATTCAAATTTAAATGAGAACTGTTAGCAGGTAGATGGTATTTAAAGCCATGAGAATAGAGAGCACCTAAGAGAATGAGTGTAGATAAAAGATCTTTGGGAGACTCCAAAGTTCAGACATTAAAAAAATCAGGAAGTGAGTAAAGTTGGAGGAAGACCAAGAATGGTGTCCTGGAAGCAATTAAAATAATATAATCCCACTGTTTGGGATTATAAATTAATAACTGTACAAAAAGAAGAAGAACCTTCGATCCCATCTGTACAGGGTATTCACTGCACTTAATTCCTCCAGATTCTGTCCTCTCTTGGCGTCAATAACACTATAGTCCCAAGTCTCCTGTCTTACCTATTGATCACTCCTTCAAAATTCCTTTTCAAACTGTCACTTCATTGCATGACCATATCACTTAATCATAAGCTACCTTTTCTATATAAACTATCGTCTTCAAGAATCTACTCACCTGGCTTTAGTTATGTAAATTCTATATTAAAAATGCTATCGTATGACTTATTTTATGATTTTATGTGATATTAACTTTTTTACATGACTATTGACTTTGGAATAAAACATTCAGTCCTACTGCCAAAAATCTGTCTAGACAAATTTATATAAAAAACTTCCCAGGAGAAGATTATCTTTCATGCATTTAGTGTGACATCTTTTTGAAAAGACAGTTAAATGAATTTTTAAGTTACATTTCAATGGTTCTTCAAAAGTTGCAATGAAACAAAATTTGTCATATCACCTTATGAAGAATTCTTATTTTTGTATATACTCTTGGGGATTTAAAAAAATAGAAAAGAGTATTTTACCTGGTTGGCACAAAATCTTGTAGCCAAAAATAGGATATCAGTGTTGATAATATTATGGATAAAGAGGTTGCAAATCCTTTTAAAATATTATCCGCATACTTAATAACAGCAGCTATAACAAGGCCTCCAAGTGCCTGCAGAAGTTTTAAAGGATTATTTTTAAAACCAAACATATAAAATTGCCTTACAAACAATTTCACTATTTAACGACGCTTTAGGCTTTTGTTCCATAAATTCAATCCCAGTGATTTCTGTTAAACATCTCTTATAAGGAACAGACTTCTAGGCTTTGTTCAACAGCCCTCTTTTTAAATTTTCTACATTTCTATCATGCCTATCAATAGGCCTCTTATTTCAAAGTATACCTTAATAAAGTAACTACTAGGGCAATCTGCAGTTTATTATACCTGCAATGGAGTTTGATCATATTATAAATAAAACATCTATCCTCATCCAATTTAATAATTAAACATCACTTGGCTAGACAATGTGGGATAGTGAAATATTTTTACTTTTAAGTAAAAGAAAGCAACTCAAAAGTTATTTTACTAGCCTTTCAATAGCCTCCTAACTTGTCTTTCTTCCTCTAGTTTCTCCCCAATCTAATTCACCTCTCATTGTTGTCAGATTACTCTCCTAAAGCACAGTTTTTAATCATGCTTTTTTTTTTTTTTTTTTTGCAGTTTTTGGCAGGGGCCAGGTTTGAACCCGCCACCTCTGGTATATGGGGCCAGTGCCCTACTCCTTTGAGCCACAGGCACTGCCCCTAATCACGCTTATTTTTTAAGGGTGTAGAAAGAAGTTTCTACCCAACCCCCTTGCAAATTCCAAATTATGGCTACTTTAATATTCTATACTACATAGTTTTGCTTTCTGCCACACTACTTATCAGTTTCCAAATCTGGGTTACCTGCCTTAATGACTTTCACTGCACCTCTTCTGTGATGGGAGCTTTATTTACCAAAAGTCATGAATTTATGCCAATTGAGCTCACTACGAATTAAAGTTTGGGTCCCAGTATTTCTTGGCAATATTGCCATTCATCTGTTTATTCTCTATTGCATTCCTTGTACCAGTTATGTCAAACCTTGTTTATTTTGCTCATGTCTTCAGTCCCTTATTAAGGGAAAATGGTTTCCTCTCTTTGTTAGGATAAAATACATTACACATAAACTCTCTTGACTTATCTTGTCTCCACTTCAAATTTTCTCTAAAATATTTATTTTTTTCAAATTTTCACCTATCCTGTCTCCTTTTCTCCTCTTAAAAATAGAAGTATCCTTCACGCTTTCAAAACACAACTATCCTTTGTTACCTTCACCTGTGCTCTGGAACCTTGCTCCTTTAGGCTTTGGGTATCTCAAGGAGAATAGACAAAGGCTCTGAGGGCAGTCATTTGTATCTGCATTTTTATATGCAGAATACTAGAATACTCATTAAGTATTTTTAAAAGATGAAACGAATTACTTTATCCTTGATTTCAAGTTACATATGAACTGAAGTAATTTCACAGGAATAGTCCCATATGTGACTACAATATGAGGCTATCAACTGCCACAGATTAAATGTCTAAGACCATATGTTGGGTCTTAATGGCTGAATGATAGATTTCCTGTACAATGATAGGAGTTTTAGAAAAATCAAAAGTTGCATTTGCCCTTAGTTTCCACTATTTTATTCTTAAACTTGTATTTTCATTGAGTTCAATTTAAATACAACAATGCATATTCAAGACCCCTTTCAAAGTAAGATTTCACTGGGCCATTAAGACCAATTCTATTTTAACTTTCTTAAATAAACTAGATATAATGAGAATACTAACAGGAGGGGTATTTTTCCCTCACATATCAGTAATTACTTTGATTCTCTATATTTATTTATTTATTTATTTATTTTTTTTTTTTTGAGACAGAGCCTCAAGCTGTCCCCCTAGGTAGAGTGCCGTGGCATTTCAGCTCACAGCAACCTCCAACTCCTGGGCTCAAGCGAGTCTCCTGCCTCCGCCTCCCAAGTAGCTGGGACCACAGGCGCCCACCACAACGCCTGGCTATTTTTTGGTTGCAGCCATCATTGTTGTTTGGCGGGTCCGGGCTGGGGATTCAAACCCGCCACCTTAGGTGTACATGGCTGGCACCTCAGCTGGTTGAGCTATAGGCGCCGAGCCGATTCTCTATATTTAAATAAAGTTTATGAGCATTAAATACAAGACTTTAAAATGCTTTACCTGAAGAACAACTACTATCCAGGTCAGTTGGTTATACCCCTGGAAAAATCCATTCTTTGATACCAGTTCTCCATCATAAATGTATACGCCCATTAATCCAAATATACTCCCAAAGAAACCTAAAAAAAATATAAAATCTGCATCACACATCAGTTAGCTTGTTTGAAAAGATATTTTTCCTCTGATATTCTAAATAATGATATAATTTGACTACTCTTTAAAATTTTTACTTGGTTTATATAAACTTACCTATAAAAGTATACTTTAATACTATATTGTAAATATAAGACAAAGACATATGGATATAAAAAGATAAAGATACAGAATATAAAAAAGAACAGAAATTACCAACTTTGGAACACTAAAAATATAATGCATAAAATACATGATCACATGGCTCTAATATTTGTAAAATGCTCGATTTTGGCATATGTCATTGTATCTTATATTTCCTATTGCTAGGTCCAGATTTTCATATAGTCACATATGCAAATATAAAAGCTCAGGCATTTGACATAGTATTTTTCCTTACTAAGAAGTTTTAAAAGTACAATAATTTAATATACAAAAAACTAGGGCTAATAGTCATAGGCAACATCAGAATCTGTGTTATTGAAGTCTCACTTCAGGGAAAGCCAATTCAGTGAGAGCAGAAATTACATCTTTACTATCGACTCTCTCACCTCTACAACATAGACTACCACGTGACTAGGATCTAAGAGAGATTTCTAGGAGTTCTGCTAGGCTGTGAAGAAATGCATGCCTATAGGAGCCACCTCTTATGAATAGTCTTTGAAATAATACATGCAAAGAATACAGGGGGAAAGCAATTGTTTAAAAAACTAAAGGCTTAACTAATCACAGTATTCCATCATGAAAAAGAACTAAAAAGGATGAGAATCCTCTAAAATTTCATTTATATCTATCCTTATTCCTTTTGTAATTACAGGCCAGATTACAGTAAACTTCCCAACATTTGGAACTCAAGCAACCACCACACAACCTGTTCTGAAAAATCAGAGTTTAAATGTGGTGCGCCATGCCATCACTGAGCCAACACTTCGTGTGTCACTCCCACAGCTCCTGTGTATTCTCAGAACCCAGATGCATCCGTATGTAGGATCTCTACTGCTTTCTTGGCTAGTTCACCATTGGGTATGGACTTTCTACAGTTGACATTATACTGCCCTGTGCTTTTGATGGGACATTTGGATTATGCAGTCCAGGTATAGATATTTGACTATCATTGGACTTCTAACTGGTCATACTGTACATATACTGCACTGCCTTGCTGCTGTGCCTCTATTGATGTGGGGTTGAATAATGGAATAGTACTGTGATATGGCTTACTGGAATGTGTAGTCCCAAAAGCTTGGTATCCTATACCCATTTATGTAAATGTTGTACGCTTAATGCTGTGAGATAACCTAATTCTGTGATATTTGGTTTCTGTATACACATATTGGTATAACAGAGTAAAACTATGTTACAGTAAATAAGTTTATCTTTTTTTAATTAGTGTATTTCAATATTAATATCAAGTACAGAGTTTATGGCAAGAGATGGTATGGTATAGTATGAGGTATAGAGTTAGTTAGGCCCTTTTTTTTTTTTTTTTTTTTTTGAGACAGAGCCTCAAGCTATCCCCTTGGGTAAAGTGCCATGGCATCACAGCTCACAACAACCTCCAACTCCTGGGCTCAAGCAAGTCTCCTGCCTCAGCCTCCCAAGTAGCTGGGACTACAGGCGCCTGCCACAACTTCTGGCCATTTTTTGGTTGCAGCCATCATTGTTGTTTGGCGGGCCCGGGCTGGGGATTCGAACCCACCACCTTAGGTGTATGTGGCTGGCACCTTAACCGCTTGAGCCACAGACGCCGAGCCTACGCCCTTTTTTAATAGTAACTCTCAAACAACCAGAAACTAAATTTATCTCAGAATCTACCATTCCCCATGGATAACACATAATAGGGAGATCATTGTAATTACAGAAGACATTTATGGGGATATTAAATATTTTTAATTTATAAAAGTAACACTTGATAATTACTTAAAAAGGTGTACAGTACAGAAGGACACATACATGTCATACATGTCAGGATGAACAGACCTACTGCACTGTAACCATGGCTTAATATCCCTTGTGTGGATGACAGTAATGACAATACATGTGTAATACCACATGCCAGGAATTATTCTAAATGCTTTCTGTATGTAACTCACTACAAACCCATGAGGTAGGTATTTTTATGCCCATTTTATAGGGGAAGAAACTGAAGCACAGAGAAGTTAAATAACAGGCCTGATCTCATAATACTGGTAAGTAAGGGGACTTGGAATTTAAAGCCAGATAGTGTGGCTCTGGAGTCCATGATCTTAACCACTACATTATTTAATTATATACAAATAATTTATGTAACCAGTCCTCTAAATGTTTTGTACTTTTTATAATTCTAACCAATGCTAAAATAAATAACCTTAGACATCTATCTTTGTGTTCTTGTAGGGTAACTTTTTGTCAGACTGGGAATTTTTATATCAAAGCCTATATTTATTTAAAATTTTGGTCAACATTCCCAAAATTTGTATCTAACAAAGTTATATCAATCTTTATTCCCAGCAACAATAGGTAATAAAGCTACTATTCCTCCATTTTCTGGCTAAAATTGGATCTTATCAATTGTTAATATTTAATACTTTGATATATGAAAAATATTCCATTGTTTGAATTTCTGTTATTATATTTTCAGGTTGTCTATCACTTATTTTAGTGTCCTTTCAAAACTTTAAGTCAGCTTACCATTTTTTCTATGAGCATTCCACCATGAGGTTACCAAGAATAAGAAATCCATCAAGCACCATGAATCACTGTCTTCCATTTTTATCTTACAAGTTGGGAAAATTTTATGCAACTCACATACTTTAAATATTTTTTCTGATATCTGCATTTTATATAAATAGCTGACATTTATTAGTGTTTACTATGTGTAAGTCACCTTATTCTAAAGATTTCAAATATACTAACTTCATTTAATCTTCACAGCAACACATAAGGTAGTACTGTAATTAAGTAAATTTTATAGATGAAGAAGGAAAAGCAGAAAAAGATTAAGTAGCTTCCCTAAGGTCACATAGGCCATAAGTGATAAAATCAAGATTTGAGTGCCTGACTGTAAAACAAGGTATTAACTACTCTGCTATAGATTACACCTTTTCTGAAATGATGAATTTCTTCAAATTTTCTCAAGCCTGTGAACTTGCTTTCTATGCAAACTAAAGAAGCTAATACAATTTTGCTTTAGAAATATTGACATTGGTTCCCTTAGCAATAACCTTCAGGGAGCCCTGAAGACCATGAAGGGCTCCTGACCAATAACTTCTGACCTTCTCCCCCGTCAGACAGGAAGAGGGAACAATGGGAAGGAGACAAAATCGTCACCTCTAGAGTGGCAGCAAGATTTGGAAACATGCTTGTTTCCCAGACATTGTCTCCCCAATCTTGGGAACATGAAAAAAATAAAGTGTCACGATTGCTCTGTGAAAAAAAAAATATTTACATTGATTATTCTTTTAAAAAATGGTACCTTTCTACAAATTCTATAGAGAAACTTAAATCCTATGTAATAAAATGAAGGTTCATTACTTGAAAAGAGCTGGAAGGATGGACTTTAATCAAATTTGGAAGGTCTGCCTTAAAATACAGGCACAATGTACTGTGTATGGCTTGGAGGGGCCTGTATGACCATTGATTCAGAGAGACTTGGTAACCAGATCTACACTGCCTGGATTCAAATCCTGTGTCAACAACTAATGAGTAGGGTAAGCATGGACAAGTTATTAAAAACTATCTGCACTTCAGTTTCCTCATCTGTAAAATGGTATATAAAAGTTAACATGGGCAGAAAAGAAAAAAAAAACAACAATGATTTCAAAGGTAAGTCCTAAAGTCACAAGTACAGAGGCTTAAAATACAACGTATTAATCTGCAAATGAGCTGTTTCTCACATGAGCAGAGTTGTTTTGCTTGTTTGTTTGTTTACAGAGACAAACAAGTTCTCCCTATCTTGACCAGGCTGGCCAAACTCCTAGGCTCACACCATCCTCCTGCCTCAGCCTCCCAAGTAGTTAAGATCATGTTCATACCACCATACCCAGCTAATTTTTCTAATTTTTGTACTAACAGGGTCTTGCTATGTTGCTAAGGCTGATCTCAAACTCTTGGCCTCAAGCAATCCTCCCACTTTGGCCTCCTAAAGTGTTAGAATTATGGGTGTGAGCCACCAGACCCAGCATATGGGCAGTTCTATGCATCATCATTAAAAATAAATGCATGCCAGGGATACTAAATGATGGCATCTTTGCATGGGGGTTTAAATATTACAATACTACAAAGAGTTAAATATTTGTTCAAAGGCTATCCTTCAATGTGTGGAATTTTTTTTCTTTCAAACTATTTACCTTCAGTTAGAAAAATCCTAAGTATTTAAGAGCGAAAATATAACATTTTGAAATAAAAAGGCATATAAAATTTTAAAATAGAGGTGAAAAGTTTATCATTTCAAACTTCCTCCATCTAAGTACCTTAATTCCCTTTTCTAAGAGTAAAATCTGTAAGTCATGAACAACACCTTCTGGGAAAGAAGAAGCAAGAAAGGATAAATTTAGTAAGACTCCAAATGGCGAAGACCGAAACAAGCTACTTCCTTATGTCACAGACCTAAAATTTCATATTCCTGAATAAAAGGCATTCATTTAAAATATATTTTTTAAAAAGATAAAAACATTGCCAGCTATTTGGATACACAGGTTTATGCAAGGATTATTTATTTAAAGATGTATAGAAATCTTTAAATCACTTTTAAAAACAATATTAAAAAAATCTGAAACCTACCAAGTTGAATATTTCTTATCCACACTGATTGTTTTGTTTCTTTTAAGATTTTCTCAAAGTAAACTCCAGCAAAGCCACTTGAAAAACATGCTGTAAGAACTGCCATGAGTCCTACAAATTGAGAGCCAGCTGAATGTTCCTTAGACTCAACCTCTTGAGAATCTGAGGGCCACTAAAAAAAAAAAAAAAAAGTTGAGGCTTAATTCCTGTAACACTTTACAAAGTGCATATTAAGAGCCTACTCCTATACCTTAAAATGAAAAGCTGACCAATAATATCATTCTTAGGAATTGCAGAGGAGAGCTTTCGAAAGAACATTTGACTTTCTTCCCCCACAGTGATAGTATATTGCTATTACAACTTACAATTTTTAAGAAACCCTAAGAAATAACAAATATTTTACATTTCATTTTTTACAGAGACCAGTCTATTATTTTGAGAAAATTCTTTAAAGTTTAATATATTTAGACGAAAGGATGAAAGTCTTAACATTCCCTCTGCTGCCTCAGCAAAAGCAGAGATCACCTGGCAAACAATGTGCTAACTCAAGCATCAATAAAGGCAGGAGGTGCACCCCAAACACTGTCAGGAAAGACTTAGGCCACTAGAAAATAAAGGAAAACCCTGTTTACACTGGAAAGGAAGTGTGTTGGACGGGACTCACTCATCTACCAGGCATGGTACCCCATGGCTTAGATGTTACTGACCCTCGATCTAATGAATTGATACACTACATCTAGTTAAATTTTCTTTCACATCTATTTCCTTACTCTTCTGCTTGATCTTTTATTACCTGGACTTCATAAAGCCACTTTTACTTCTGAAACTGTACTTTTCATGGCTACCAAAGACTTTTCAATCATGTGTTAAATAGCTTTTTTGTTTTTCTGGAGACAGTCTCACTTTTGTCATCCTTCCATAGAGTGCTATGGCATTATAGCTCACAGCAACCTCTTTTTTTTTTTTTTTTTGAGACAGAGCCTCAAGCTGTCCCCCTGGGTAGAGTGCTGTGGCATTACAGCTCACAGCAACCTCCAACTCCTGGGCTCAAGCGAGTCTCCTGCCTCCGCCTCCCAAGTAGCTGGGACCACAGGCGCCCGCTACAACGCCCGGCTATTTTTTGGTTGCAGCCGTCATTGTTGTTTGGCGGGTCGGGCTGGGGATTCGAACCCGCCACCTTAGGTGTACGTGGCTGGCGCCTTAGCCGGTTGAGCTATAGGCGCCGAGCCGCAACCTCATACTCTTGGCTCAAGCGATCCTCTTGTCTCAGCCTCCCAAGTACCTGGGACTACAGCCCCTCCTCACACACACACAACACCCAGCTATTTTTAGAGATGGGGGTCTCACTCTTGCTCAGGCTGGTTTCAAATTCCCAAGTTCAAGCAATTCACCACCTCAACCTCCCAGAGTGCTAGGTTACAGGCGTGAGCCACCGCACCTGGCCTAATTCATTAAATTGAAATAGCCATACTTGGAAACAAAGCTATACCCTATTAGAAACAAAGCTCTCCACTACAGCCTAGTTTATAGTAAATCTCCTGTCAGAAGCACTGACATCTCTTCTGAGTTCAAGTTCAAGATTTCTATTGCTGCTGTCCAGAAGCTTATCTCCTTCAAGCCGATGTGACTAAAATTTTACTCATGTCTCTCCAAAACAAACACAGCTTTTGATGCCTTTATTTCTATTAAAAATCACCAAATATAAATTTCCTTGCTCTCCATTCCCTATGATATTTATTAGTCTCAAACTCATTCTGATTCTTCTCTTGTAACAACTCTTACATCACTACTGTGAGATATTCCAGCCCTACTGACTGGCCCCATTATGCTCTCCATTCCTTTAGTCTTTCTTTCCACCAGTCTGCCTTGCACAGGATTCCTACGAGATTCCTCTGATACACCTCTCACCCTTCCAAATCTCCACGGAGGCCGTAAAGCCAAAAGCCATCAAATCTAGAGCTCCTAGCTCAATAGTGAAGACCACATATTAACTGATAACACCTATATTTTCTTTTCTTTCTTTCTTTTTTTTTTTTTGTTTGTTTGTGCTATGGTGTCACAGCTCACAGCAACCTTAAACTCTTGGGCTTAAGCGATTCTCTTGCCTCAGGCTCCCAAGTAGCTGGGACTACAGGCACCCACCACAAGGCCCAGTTTTGTGTTTTTTTTTTTTTTTTGGTTGTAGTTGTCATTGTTATTTGGCAGGCCCAGGCTGGGTTTGAAACTGCCAGCTCCAGTGTATGTGCTGGCGCCTAGCTGCTGAGCTATAGGCGCCGAGCCAGCATCGGTATTTTCTAATTTCATCTTTCACCACATCTTTTGTCAGCCCTTTGTTCCCCAGAATCTTATTATTATCCCATAAACTTATCTTATGCTTATCCACAGCTGCACCATCCATTTCTTTCTTTTTTTTCTTTTTAACCATCTTTGATCTACTGAAACACAATAGTGAAGAATGTTTAAGGTGTTTTGATTCTGGCTCTGCCACTACTAGATCTATAATCTTAAGCAATTTAATTAACCTTTCTGAGCTTCAATTCTTCTATAAGTTGGAAAGAATAATATCTACCTTAAACAAGGATTACATAAGATCGGACAATTAAATTCATGAACTTGCCACCATGCACTTACACTGGCACCACTGTACAAACAATTCAGTAAGGTTTTGTTTGTTTTGAGACAGAGGGTAACATAGGCAAGGTGCCTGGTATATAAATACTCAATATGCAGATTTAATTATAACTATTATCTTTCAAACCTAAATCCAAACTTCTCCCTGAAAGTTTCCCAAACAGCTGTACTTACAGTGCCTAAAATCAGTTGACAATTAATCACATAGAAATGAATGTTATTTGCTTTTCCTAATCTTTAATTATGTTTAAAATTTGCTGATGAGGCAGTAGAAACGGAAGGAACAGAGAAATACAGGTGCTGCCTTCAAAAAACTCAAGTGGCAGGGAGAAAGCAGACACATAAACAAGCATTTAAGTGTAATATAAGTCACCTAGAAAAGATACGCACAAAGTACTATGGTAGCAGAGAAGAGATAAAGACTATGCCCATGAGGCTAGGAAGGTATTCTTATAGAGCTAATACTTAATGAGTCTTAAAAAAAAAAGTAAGAGCTAGCCAGGCAAAGGAAGGGAAAAGTCATTATACGTACAAGAAGATGAATAAGTGCGCAGTTGGGCAAAATAGCCTCAAAAGCCAGTTCAGTTGCAGAAATTCAGATTATGAAGTGTGGAGCAGCAAAAATGAGCCTGGAGATGTAGACACATCACAAAGTCCAGAGTGTTGTGCTAACCATTCTGGGCTTAATCCTGTAGGTCAGTGTTCCTAAAGTCTCAGTTATTTGCCTGTGATTTGCTTGGTTTTGTCAAAACTATGTTCCAACTGAATAATTAATTACATATTTTAATTGAAGATACCCCATTTTTTAAAATAATACCTACTTTAGCTTATCCTAAGCAATATTTATAAAAATTAATTTGATGTGCCATTTATAATGTCTTAATATCTATTTAAAATGAATCCCAGCTCAGCGCCTATAGCTTAACTGGCTAAGGCGCCAGCCACGTACACCTAAGGTGACGGGTTCGAATCCCCAGCCCGGACCCGCCAAACAACAATGACGGCTGCAACCAAAAAATAGCCAGGTGTTGTGGCGGGCACCTGTGGTCCCAGCTACTTGGGAGGCAGAGGCAGGAGACTCGCTTGAGCCCAGGAGTTGGAGGTTGCTGTGAGCTGTAATGCACGGCACTCTACCCAGCAGGACAGCTTGAGGCTCTGTCTCAAAAAAAAACAATGAATCCCATGATGGCATAAATGTATCCATGATCTATGTACAAATGACTTAATAAAAAAATACTTATTTATGATATACACACCACACTCTGGGGGAAGTGATAGGGGCCCTCTGAATGGCAGGATGTGATATGATTGGATTAATTATTAGATAAACCATGGTGGTAACTAAGCAGAGGCTGGATTTGGGGGATGGGTAAAAGTGGAGTGGAAATAATCAGTTAGGAGGAAAAGATAACAAAACAAGGAAGGAAGAACTGAGAAAATGAGAACAGATAAGGACAATATCAGAAAGTTTTAGAAAGCAGGATCAGAAAGCTCTCAGTGATTATTGGATAATTAGGGAGAAGAAGAGCATCTAGGATAGCTCCCAGGCTGAGTAAAGACTGGAAAAATAGAAATAAGAGCAGGTTTTGCAGGGAAGACATAAACTTCAATTTCAGATGTGCTGCGTTTATAAGCCTTATTGGATAACCAAGTGAAGATATGCAAGGGACTTTTAAATACACAAATCTGAAGCTACAAGTGAAAATCAGAGCTAATGACAGAAACCAAAGAATTACCAGCATGAAATGTTAATAAAAATCTCTGGAATGTATGAAATCTCCAAAAATAAGGACATAAATTAGAAAAAAGTAAAAGTCTACAAACAACCCCAGCATCTAAAGAGAATATCAAGGAAGATAATACCAAGAAGGAAACCAATCAGAATCACTAGAAAGATATAACAAGGAAAGACTGGCATTCGTGAAGCTGACAGACAATAAAAGCATGGCTAATAATCTCCAGTGCTACTGATAGCCAATAAAACCAGCTTTGTTGGGGCAGTGCCTGTGGCTCAAAGGAGTAGGGCACCAGCCCCATACACGGGAGGTGGCGGGTTCAAACCCAGCCCTGGCCAGAAGCTGCAAAAAAAAGAAAAAACCAAACAAACAACCCCCCCCCCCACCAAATAGGTTTGTTAATACATGGCATCTAATTTCCATAACTCAATTATTCATTTCTTTGGTAATAAAATTTTATTTTTATTAACGTCTTTGTGACACACTTCCAATATAGTATCTCACGTGCCAGAAACCCCAAAAATATATCTGCCAGTTGTAAGAAATAAGCATTTGTTTGCTTCGACAAGTAATAGAAACATATTCTCCATGCAAAGTAAATAAGGTTTTAAAACTATGATAAAAATGAAAGGCATACTTATCTTGAATAGTTACCTGTACAAAAGCAACTCCAGTCATCAAAATTACTAGGGAGAGCCACTGGTACACACCTAATTTTTTACCAAGCATAGACACAGAAAATAATGCTGTTGTAAGAATTTTCAACTGATACGTGACCTGAAAAAGAAAACAGCAATATTGTTTTTTAGATGTTTCTTTTTTTAATTTCAAATTTTTCATTCTTATGGATATATACCAGGTATATATCTTTATAGGGTACATGAGATATTTTGATATTGGCATCCAATGTAAATTAATAAAAGCAAGGTAGTTGGAGTAGCCATCACCTCATGCCTTTAACATTTCTTTGTTAAGAACATTCCAATTCCATGTTGTTATTTTAAAGGATACCTTAACTTATTGATTATAATCACTGTGTTGTGCTATCAAATATTGTTCATTTATGTTTAACTATCTTAACTATAATTTTGTACCCATTAGCCATCTCCACTTTATTCACCCCTCCCTGCTCTCTTCCCAGCCTCTGGTAACCATCACTCTACTCTCTGTCTCCATGAGATCAATTGTTCTTAACATTTAGCTCCCACATATGAGGAAGAATACATGAGGTTAGTCTTTCTGTATTTGGCTTATTTCGCTTAACATAATGTTCTATAGTTCTATCCATGTTGTTTCAAATGGTAACATTTCATTTTTTGTGGCTGTGTGATATTCAATTGTGTATATGTACCACAGTTTCCTTAGCTATTCACTCACGAATAGACACCTAGGTTGATTCCATATCTTGGCTGTTGTGACTAGTGCTGCGTGAATTTTATATGTTTCTTTTCTTTTTTTTCTTTTTTTTGAGAAAGAGTCTCACTCTGCGCCTTGGGTAGTTTGCCATGGTGTCCTAGCTCACAGCAACCTCAAAATCTTGACCTTAAGAGATCTTCAGCCTCAGCCCCCTGAGTAGCTGGGACAATAAAAGAACATTTCATCCAACAGTTGCAGAATATACATTTTCCTCAGTACATGAAACATTGTCCAGAACAGACCATGTGCCTATGTTAAGCTACAAAATAATTCTTTTTTTTTTGAGACAGAGCCTCAAGCTGTCCCCCTGGGTAGGGTGCCCTGGCATCCCAGCTCACAGCAGCCTCCAAATCCTGGGCTCAAGCAAATCTCTTGCCTCAGCCTCCCAAGTAGCTGGGACCACAGGCGACCGCCACAATGCCTGGCTATTTTTGGGGGGGTTGCAGCCGTCATTGTTGTTTGGTGGGCCCGGGCTGGATTTGAACCTGCCACCTTAGGTGTATGTGGCTGGAGCCTTAGCCACTTGAGCCATAGGTGCCAAGCCTACAAAATAATTCTTAACAAATCTTTAAAAACTGAAATCATATCAAGTATCTTTCGCAGATCACAAAGAAATAAAATGAGAAATTAATAATCAGGAACTCTGGAAACTTCCCCAATATATGGAAATTAAAAACATGCTCCTGAACAACCACTGAGTCAATGAAGAAATTACAAAGGAAGACAAAAAATTTCTTCAAATAAATAAAAAGAGAAACACAAAATGCCAAAACCTATGGGATACAGAAAAAGCAGTGCTAAGAAGAAAATTTAATGCAATAAATGCCTGTATCAAAAAGTAGAAAGATTTCAAATAAATAATCTAATGATGTACCTTAAGCAACTAAAAATGGAAGAGTAAACTAAACCCAAAGTTAATAGGAGAGAAATAATAAAGATCAGAGCAAAAGTAACAAAAATGGTGACAAGAAAAAAAAACAAAACTAAGACACAACCACAGTGACTCATGCCTATAATTCCAGAACTTTGGGAGGCCAAGGTAGTAGGATCGCTGGAGGCTGGAAATTCAAGACCAGTCTGGGGGCAGACTTTCTCTCTAAAAAAATTTAAGCTGTGTGCACTGGCTAATACCTATAATCTTGGCACTCTGGGAGGTCAAACCAGGAGATTGCTTCGGGTCAGGAGTTTAAGACGAGCTTGAGCAAGAGTAAGACCTTGTCTCTCCAAAAATAGAAAAATTAGCTGGGTGTGGTGGCATGTGCTTTTAATTCCAGTTACTCAGGAGGCAGAGGCAGGAGCTCTGTTAGGACCACCACACTCTAGCCTGGGTAACACAGTGAGACTTTACCTCAAAAAAAAAAAAGGAAAGAAAGAAAAGAAAAGAGAGGAGAGGAGGGGAGGAGAAGGGAGGAGAGAATAAAGGAGAGAAGAGAAAGAAAACAACGGAAAGGATCAGTGAAATGAAAGGTTAGTTTACTGAAAAGAAAATCAAATCAATAAACCATTAGCGAGACTAGTCAATAAAAAAAGAGAGAAGACCCAAATAAATCAGAAACACATAAGGACACATAACAACTAGAACCACAGAAATACAAAGAAACCATTAGAGACTGTTTTGAGTAATTATACACTAAAAAACTGGAAAATCTACAGGGAATAGGTAAATTCCTGGACACCAAGATGGAGTCAAGAAGAAATAGAAAATCTGAACAGTAATGAGATTGTCATTGATAAAAAGTCTCCCAACAAAAAACAGTCAAGGACTAGATGGTTTTATTGCTGAATTCTACAAAGCCTATACTGAAGAATTAAAACCAATTCTTCTCAAACTATCCAAAATGCTGAAGAGAAGGGAACTCCTCCTAACTCATTCTATAAGGCCAGCATAACCTTGATACTAAAACCAGACAAAGATGTAGCAAAAATAGAAAATTATAATAAGCCAATATCTTTGGAGAGCACAGATGCAAAAATTCTCAACAAAACAGTAGCCCATGGAATCCAACAGCACATCAAAAAGATTATTCAGCACAATCAAGTGGGATTCATACCATGGATGCAAGGATGGGTCAAAATATGCAAGCTATAGATGTGATACAGTACATCAACAGAATCAAAGACAAAAACTATGTGATGGGCTGGGCACGGTGGCTCATGCCTGAGCTCACAAGTTGAAGACCAGCCTGAGCTAGGGTGAGACCCCGCCTCTAAAAATAGCCAGGTGTTGTGGCAGGTGCCTGTAATCCCAGCTACTTGGGAAGCTGAGGCAAGAGAATTGGTTGAGTCCAGGAGTTAAAGGTTGCTGAGAGCTATGACACCACAGCACTCTACCAGGGGCAACAAAGTGAGACTCTGCCTCAAAAAACAAACAAAAACAAAAAACTATATGATCATCTCTACAGATGCAAAAAGGCATTTGATAAAATTGAAAACATCTTTCATGATAAAAACTCTCAGCAAATTAGTCATAGAAGGGACATACCTCAACATAATAAAGGCCATATATGACTTAACCCAAGGCCAACCTCACACTGAATAGGGAAAAGCTGAAAGCTGTCCCTCTAAGAACTGGCATGAGACACAGATGCTCTCACTTTCACCACTCTTATTAAATAAAGTACTGCAAATCCTAGATAATCAGGCAAGAAAAAGAAATACAAGACATTCAAATTGGAAAGGAGGGAGTCAAATCATTCCCCTTTCAGACAACATAATCTTACATATAGCAAAACCTAAGGAATCCACCAAAAAACTCTTAGAACAGATAAATGAATTCATACAAGTTGCAGGATACAAAATTAACATACAAATGTCAGTAGTATTTCTATTAATCAGTAATAAATTAGCTAAAAGGAAATCAAGAAAGGAATGCTACTTATAATAGTTACAAAAAAAAATATACCCAGGAAAAAATTAAGCAAAATAATCCCAATACCCAAAGCAATCTACAAATTCAATGCAATCCTCATCAAAATACCAATGACATTCTTCACAGAATTAGGAAAAAATGGTCCTAAAATTCATATGGAACCACAAAATACCCTGAATAGCCAAAGCAATCCTGGGCATAAAGAACAAAACTGGAGGAATCACACTACCTGACTTCAAAATATACAACAGCATGGTATTGGTGCAATAATAGATTCAAAGATCAAGGGAACAGAATAGAGAACCCAAAAATAAATTCATGTATTGACAGCCAACTAATTTTTGACAAAAGTGCCATGAACACACACTGGGGAAACAACACCCTCTTCAATAAATGACACTGGGAAAATTGTGTATCAATACACACAAAAGAAAGGAGGCTCCATCTCTCATCAACCGAAAATTCAGCTTGAAATGGATTACAGACTTCAAACTCAAAACTATGAAACTACTGGAAGAAAACAGAGGGGAAATGTTCTAGAGCAATGATTTTCAACTGGTGTGCTATGAAAAATTTTAAAGATCATTATAAATTATTTTTGAAAGAAGTTCAAAGCACAATAAGTATATTCTTTTCTTTAACTCCTTTTATTTTTTTGATCGACATAATTTATGTGTGCTGCAGAAGTTTAACTATAGTTTCAAGTGTGCCGTGAGATAAAAATGGTAGACAAACACAGATCTGGAGCATTGATTTAGGCAAGCGGTTCTCAACTTGTGGGTCACGACCCCTTTTTAACAATGAAAATACACTGCAGCATTAGGAAGGTTGAGAACCACTAATCTAGGCAAAAGCTTTATGGCTATAACTTCAAAAGAACAGGAAAAGAAAACACCACACTGTACTCCATGATTGCATTAATGTACACAGCTATGATTTAATTAAAAAAAATCATTGATAATTACTTGCAGAAAAGGAGAAAAAAACTGAGATTAAAATTTTCTTTCTTTCTTTTTTTTTTTTGAGACAGAGCCTCAAGCTATCCCCCTGGGTAGAGTGCTGTGGCATCACAGCTCACAGCAACCTCCAACTCCTGGGCTCAAGCGAGTCTTCTGCCTCAGCCTCCCAAGTAGCTGGGACCACAGGCGCCTGCCACAATGCCTGGCTATTTTTTGGTTGCAGCCGTCATTGTTGTTCGGCGGGCCTGGGCTGGATTCGAACCCGCCACCTTAGGTGTATGTGGCTGGCGCCTTAGCTACTTGAGCCGAGGTTAAAATTTTCATGTCATGTAAGATTAGTGAATACTTTTCTAGGCATTGCTTATAAGATTTAGACATAAAATAACATAATGAAATGTAAATCCAATGCACAAAATTCAAAAGTAACATGGAGAACATAGTTAACTACCTTCTTATTACCATTTATTATTGTAAAAAAACTCTCATAATAAATCTTATTCCCCTGTTTCAGAATGACACAAATAAGTTAAAATGTAAAACCTAGTATAACGCACACATGGGAAGAGAAATTTGTGGCTCATATTTTTCTTTCAATTAAATGACACTAATTTCTAAAAAAAGAAAACAGCATGGAGGTTTCTCTAAAGACTAAACATAGAGCTAACATATGACCCACCAATTCCACTACTGGGTATTTATCCAAAGGAAAGGAAATCAGTCTATCAATGGGATACCTGCACCCTCATGTTTACTGCAGCACTACTCACAATAACCAAGATAGGGAATCAACTTAGATGTCCACCCATGAATGAATGGATAAAAAAATTTTATGAAAGGAAAAAACTGGTCTGGGCACAGCAGCTCACACCTGTAATCTGAGCACTCTGGGGGCCCAAGGCACATAGATTGCTTAAGCTCAGGAGTTCCAGACCAGCCTGAGCAAGAGTGAGACCCCCATCTCTACTAAAAACAGAAAAACAAACAGATAAAAAAAACCTAATTAGCTGGGTGTGGTGATGCACGCCTATAGTCCCAGCTAATCGGGAGGCTGAGGCAAACCCAAACCCAAGAGACTGAGGTTGCTGTGAGCTATAAAGCCAGGGCACTCTACCTAGGATGGCAGAGTGAGACTCTGTCTCTGAAAAAAAAAAAAGAAAAGAAAGAAAGAAGGAAAAGTATTAAAATTGTAATACTGAAGTCACGTTTGACTTTGCGATTACAAAAGATATACTATACAAGATAACAAATGTTATCAGTATATACTGAATATTACAATTTTAATACAGTTTTTTCTTTCTTAAAATGTGTATACATTTTTGGGTGCCCTCTGTATACCCGACAGAATACAATTCAACCACAAATAAAGAATGAAATCCTGTTATCTGCACAACATGAATGTTAAGTAAAATAAGCCAGGCACAGAAAGACATGCTCTCGTGGACATACTGGAGCTGAAAAAGTTGGAGGTAGAGAATAGAATGAGGCTGGGAAGGAAGCAGAGGGGAAGGATAAAGAGAGCTTGGTTAATGAGTACAAACATATAGTCAGACAGAATAAGTTCTAGTGTTTGATAGCACAATAGGGTGACTACTGTTAATAACAATTATAGATTACAAAATAGCTAGAAGGAAGATTTGAAATGCTCCCAATATGGAGAAATGATAAATGTTTGAGGTAATGGATATGCTCAACACCCAGATTTGATCATTACACATTATATGCATGCATCAAAATATCACGTGTATCTCATAAATATGTATACATATTATGTTTCTTTTTTTGAACCACAGGTGCCACCCATATTATGTTTCAATACAAAATCTTTTAAGGAAGTAAAGATACATATTTTAAGTACCTGGTAAGTAGCTGCATCTAGATTTGACAGTGCCACATAGAGTAAATTGTTCTGCAGAGTATATATTCCTGAAGGAATAGCAAGTTTCAGCGTTTCCATAGGTTTATTAAGAATTTCATCATGTAGTACCCGATTCAGGGCTCTTACACTACATTCTAGAAGAAAATACGAAATGGGAAAAATCAGTAATTAACTAACTGAATAAATTAAATATCCTCTCTCGCAAGAACTATTTTCTCATTCATGTAAAAAGAAAACAGAGGTACATGTTAAAATATGTTTAGGTCTAAAATATAACTTTGTGACGATATATAATAGGAAGAGTATTATCCTTATATTCTTTCATTCTGATATGTAATCAGATTGATTATATACATGTATCTACATATATACACAACTCATGCATACGTATATACACTTATGATATTAAAAGTTCAAAGGATTACTCTATCAATTAAGTATTCTTTATTATAACAATATTATAAAAACTTCTATTTTGTGTATTCCATGTATCATCATTCATCCATGCCAATTAATAATTGTGAGATTTTAATCATAAAAATAGACAAATCAATCAGGGAGTGGCTTTGGTTGGTTGGTTAGTCCTGCAGGGATTTGTCTCACAGAGCATGAGTCCAGACCTAAAGCTCTCTAACAGCCCAGGGATCAGGGTTCTTGCTACAGGCACACTTCCTTTAATTGTGCTTCACTTTATTGCAGTTGCAGATACTGTATTTTTAACAAATTCAAGGTTCGTGGCAATGCTGCATCAAGTAAGCTGCAGAAGGTGCCACAGTGTCTGGCTGGGAAAAGAAGGGCAAAGGATTACAAAGGATTCTGAGAGGAGTGGGGAGGTGGATCCTGGAAGCAAATAAACTCACTCTTAAAAATGACTGTCACAGACCTGAAAACAAACCTGATCAGCTCAGGCACGGGCTGCCCTAGCAGTCTGGGAGAAGGCTTGTTCTTCCATTCTACCCTGAGACTTCGGGCTGAGAGAAACCCAAAGTGGTGCCCCAAATGCGCCAACTGCCATCAACCAAGAGAGGATCTCAGAGTTATGAGAAACTAACGCTTTCTGGTTGCATGGATCCCTAACACGATCTTGTTATACAGGCCTTCTGATGAACTTTGTTAGAAACCTTCCAACCCCTGCAGCCCATTCTGGTGATGAACAGGCTGAAATTAATATTCCAGGCTCAGTTGGATCATCAAATAGTCAAATTGGATTATCTCTTTCCTGTTAACAGAATCCTGCTGTAAATTAAGCTTACGTCTCTTTATATTGCAAATGATTAAAACTTTGTCCAAGAGAAATATACCATGTATTTAGAAAAAAAGAGGGAGCAGAAAAACAAATAACTATGTTAGAGTAGAATAACTGGCTTTAAAATTTTCTGCAATATGAACTTGAAAAAATTCTTGGATGCCAAAATACATGTTCGATAATAATATATATCTAATTTTTTTGAAACCGAAATATACCTGGTATACAGGAATAGACACTATTCTAAGATACGCTCATGTAATACTGTATATAGTGTATTGACTTTTTACTTTCATACTTTTCATCTATTTTCCATATGATTATCACAACAAGGTCATCAAATGACTGCTGCACCTCTCAGTTTCCTATTTCAGGCAGCAAGAAGGAAGAAGAAATTAGCAGGCATCTTTTTTGGTTCTTATTGAACAGGACTGTGTTGCATAGCTATCCCTAGCTGCACGGAAGCCAAGTCTTTTCCTTTATTTCTTCCATATTAGAGATAGGAAATGGAGAAAGGGATTAGAAATGGACTTTGAGCTAGCCAACCTATAGTATCAGTCACGAAAAAATGTCTAAAGAATTTTAAGAGCATAAAAATCTCTCAAGAAAGAAAAATTCTAAGGAAACACTTTACCAACAATGACACTTTGTAGATTACTTTCTTTCTCGATATAAAACAGGAAAACTTTGATTAGCAAGTCTTTTGAAATGGAAAAAAACTTTAAAGATTGCTACCTGACACGCATCATTCCCTCATTCCAAAATAAGTCAAAAAACTATTAAAACAAAAGTTACTAAAGATTTTTTCTTAGTTTTACCAGAAAAAATCTCAAATATTAGCACATTTTAAAATGTTTTAATTAAAATTTTAAATAATCAATGCTATCACATGTCTTTCTCACTTGCTCTTGGGGAAAGTCTGTTTCACATTCCTGCCAATTCCTGGTATTGTTAAGACTTCTTGTTTTTGCCCATCTGAGGGCAGTGGAATTGTGTCCCTGTTGTAATTGGATTGCTCTGATTGCCAGTGTGACGTTGAGCATCTTATATATTTATTGGTCATTCAGGTTTCCTTTCCCATGAATTGCCTACTGATATCCTTTGCCCCCTTTTCTGTTGAGTTGTTGTCTTTTTTACCGAGTTGTAGGAAGTCTCTGTAATTCTGGATATTGATTTTGGTGGTTCCAAGTGATATAAGTGTCTTCTCTCAATCTGTGGCTTAGCTTCTTACTTGGCTTGATTTATAAATATTTCTCATTTTAATGTACCCCAAATTATCAAGTTTTTCTTTTATGGCTTATTTGTGCCTCTGCTGTTGTTACAGTTTATCTGCCTCTTGCCTGCATTCATTTATTTATTTTAGGAGACAGGGTCTTGCTCTGTCACCCAGGCTAGAACTCCTGGACTCAAGTGCTCCCCCTGCCTTAGCCTCCTGATCTGGCTTCATAACACTGCAAAGCCTTCCAATGAAAAAGCCCCTAGACCTCTGAGTGGTAAATAAAATCTGAGGTGGGATGCTGTGCTCACTTGGATGACATCATGCCCAAGTCAAGGTATAGTCACTATCCTATGGATCCAGGCTTCACCCACTCCCTTCTCCTGGATGCTGGAAGGAGTACAGCACATAGCTCTGGACATCATCACTGACTGCCTAGGATCTTTTCACCACACTGTAACCTCTGACCAAATGTTTAATATTTATTCCAGGCTATTGAGTTTGCAACATACTTGACATTTATTGTTTATTCTCACATCCATCTCACGAAACAGACAGGACTTACCACTTCATAGATGTGAAAACCAAAGTTCAAAGAGACTCAATAACCTGCTTAAGTACAGGGAGTTGAAAACTGACAGAAGCTAATACTTCTGACTTTAAATCCTATACTCCCTATACCACACCCCTATCTTCCAATTTCACAGCCGTGGACTGTCTGGTGACCTTGGCGCAGCTTCCTCCAAGAACTTGCTCTTAACAGAACCTCCTGGCCCTTTCTGAATGAATGTCGTATACAACTGCAGTAACAACTTGCATTCAGAGCCTTTTTCCTAACCCTGGTCACCAGCTTCTGCCTTATGAATTTCTTTTTCCCTGAAGACAAGCTCCCAGGGCCTTGGCAAATTCTCCAGGTGTCTGATTCTGTTGTTGTTGTTGTTGTTGTTGTTTTGATCCTGAGTCTTACTCTGTCACCCTCAGGAGACAGAGCCGTGTGACGTGTGGTGTCACAGCTCACACCAACCTCAAACTCTTGGGCACAAGTGATTTTCTTGCCTCAGCCTCCTGAGTAGCTAGGACTACAGGTACCTGCTATTTTTATAGAGACAGGGTCCCACTCTTGCTCAGGCTGGTCTCAAACTCCTGAGCTCAAGCAATCCACCCGCCTCAGCCTCCCAGAGTGCGAGGATTACAGGTGTGAGCCACTGCACATGGCCCTCCTCGGAGGCCTACTTTCCGGGTTTCCATTTGAGCTTGTCCAGAAGCCCAAACATCTGAGGGAAATGCTCTCTGTCCAGGACGTGTCCCACAGTGCAGGTGAGGTAGGTCTGCCTCCCACTGTATTGCTAGATATGTATGAACAAACTCCTAAGGCTGATCCTTGGTTCTGTCAGGAGCACCACATCTGCCACAGGACAGTATGTACTCTGCCACTAGCCCTGGTCAGTAAGCCACCAGAAGGATAGTGCCAGACTCATTTGCAAACAAGATTCCACCCAGTCTCCAAAAGAAACAGCTCATCCAGCACAGCACGATCAGGGCAAAGCTGGCTATTCCATTTACAAGGCACAGGGCGCTGAGAGTCATGGGTCCCTGGGAATAGTAGCAGAAACCCAGTGGCAAGGCCCACCCCTGTCAGGGAGTCTGTGCCACCTTTAAGCTATGTACCCAAAGACTCTGATGGCATCAAAATGGTAGACCACCTGGAATTTCTCAGTCTCTGTGCCTGGTAGTTTCTGCTTAGAGGTGGTCAACATGTTCCCCACCTACCTCATGGGATTCTCTAGCCCACCGTAGTACCACAGCCCAGAGAGGCCTTCCCCATGCAGCAGGTCCCCACTACCTCAGCACAGCTCAGCAGCCATGGCCCTGCTGCCTACTGCCATCAGTCTTATTTGTTCCTTTGATATCTTATTTGAAACCATTCATAGTGCTAAGGACATAAAGTTTACTTTTTAAATGTCAAATTTAAAGTCAGTTGGAATTTATTTTGTGTACGGTGTATCTAAGTTGGTTTTCCTGCATCTCTCTGCAATGCAACTATATTATGTGAACCAAGATATCTTGGTTCCACAATGTTAACTGCAGTGGATACTTCTGCTCATCTATGCCTTAAAAACAAAACAAACACACTATTATTTTTCAGTGTTCCTAGTATATTTTCATTCTATCTTGCTGGTGATTCCTTCAGTCTTCTTTTGCTGATTCCTCCTTCTGAATCTGACCTCTAAATATTAGGAAGGTGACAGAGCTCAGCCTGGCCTTCTTCTCGTCTAGTATATACTAGATTATCACATGAAATCCTTAACTTAAAAGCAATATATAAAATGACAAATCTTTTAGTTCATATAAATTCATATTCATAGACTTTACTATTTGATATCTCCCTATAGGCATCTCGAACCTAATAAGGCCCAAAGAGAAGGCTTAATTTTCCCAAATCTATCTTTCCTATATCATTCATTGCAGAACCCATTCACCCAGTAATTTAATCTAAAAACCCAGCAGTTATTCCTCAAACTGGATTCCTCTTTTTTTCCTCACATACCCAATCTATTAGCAAGTAATGTCAGATGCAGTTCAAACGAAAATATACAAATGGCCAGTAGCACATGAAAAGTTATTTTCATTACTCATTAGAGAAACACAAGTTGCTTCACACCTATTAGAATGGCTGTAATTTTTTTAAAATGGAAAATAATAAGTGTTGATGAGGATGTGGAGAAATTAGAACCACTGTATATTGTTGGTAGGAATGTAAAATGATCCAGTTGCTGCTGAAAACAGTTGGAAGGGTGGTACCTGTGGCTCAAAGGAGTAGGGCGCTGGCCCCATATGCCAGATGTGGCGGGTTTATACCCAGCCCTGGCCAAAAAACGCAAAAATAAATAAATAAATATTTAAAAAAAAAAAGAAAACAGTTGGAAGATTCCTTAGAAAGTTAAACATAGAATTACCACCTCACCCAGCAATTCCACATCTATACATCCCCAAAAGAAATGAAAGCAGGGACTCAAGATACTTGTACATCTATTGCAGCATTACTCATTGTTCATTCCAGCAGCCAAAAAGTAGAAACAACCCAGTGTCCAACAACATATGAATGGTCAAACAAAATGAGGTATATCTACACAGTGGAATACTACTCAGCTATAAAAAGGAGTAAAATTCTGATCCATGTTACAATACAGGTTGAAAATACTATGCTAAGTGAAAGACCTAAAAGGGAAAACATTATATGATTCTACTTATCTAAAGCATTTAGAATAAGCAAATTCAGAGACACAGAGTAAATTAGAGATTCCAAGGTGCTGAGGGCAAGGGAAAGGGGAGTTATTACTTACTAGTTACAGAGGTTTTGTCCAGTGTGATGAAAATGTTTTGAAAACAGTGGTGATGGTTGTACAACATTGTGAATGTAATTAACACCAATGAACTGTACACTAATAATGGCTAAAATGGCAGATTTTATACTTTTTAATATATATATATACACACACAAACATACACATTTTGCCACAACTTAAAAAGTTAAAAAATGGAATACAGCAAAACACCATTAAATTTTATACATTAAATATGTGAATTATATGGTTTGTGAATTATAACTCAAAAAACGTATGTAAAAGTACTCACTGCTTACTAATCAACAAAGCAAATAAAATAAAAAACCTTTACTTTAGCAAAATCATTATTTCTTCTAAAGTTCTAACAGTCACATGATTATGAAATTTACCCATATTCTCAAATTACTATAAATGCAAGAAACTATGTTTTATATTTACAGTATTAACCAAAAGATATGAATCATGACAGAGATTAAGATAAAATATCTTCATTACTAGACTTAAGCTCTTCATAAATTTTTTTTTATTAAATATTGAAATGTTCTTAATACTAGGGCATTAGATAATGTAAGAATTCAAATGTGTAATTACTAATATACATTTACGTATATATGTAAATTGAAAAACAGCACTGATTAAAAACAAAAACCTAGATACCTACTGCTGTCTTTGTAGACTAACAATATGCAGGCCATTATCTTCAAAAGTTCAGCAACTACCACTGCTGTAGAAGATAGATAACGAGGTCCCTCCTCTTTTAAAGTCCTAGAATAACGCATCGTTAGAACCAAACTGGTAGTCTGAAAGACCAAAATTCCCAAGGACAGGTATTTTAGGTTGGTTGACATTGTTTTATCTTCATTTGCCTGAAAAACAAAATAAACAGGGCAAATAAATAAAATTACAACACAATTAATTTGGCATATTAAAAAATACCAAACTTCCAGACAGATGGAATAAGTATATTCACCCAATTCTTCCTGATAAGTACACCCAAAACTTTGGACCAAAGGCAAAGAGTAACTGCCAGAAGACTCTGAAATGTAAAGAAACTGAGGCAAATTGGCTTGAGACCTCAGGAGTTGAAGGATAATCAGGTAAGGAATTCTCTGAAGATTTTTTGCCACTATGTATCCCCCCATGGACGTTACAGCCACTCACAACCTAGAATTGTCAAGAGGTAATAGAACAACAACAAAAAGCCCCCAAGAAACATCTACTCTTTCTAACCAAAGGACTGAGAAGACAGCAGTCCTGAAGGAAGAAATCCTTTCAGTTGGATACTGTGTAATCTGTACAAAGCTTTGCTGACCACCCCATTTTGGACCAGAATGAGAGTAGAGATGATGATCCTCCTTCCTCCCACCCTCCTACTGGAGTTACAGCCACAGGAACTATAGGGTGAAGCCTCTCACCCATTCATGTCCTATACAAGGTGAATGTCAGCCAACAGGCATTACCTTTCCTCCCTCCCCAGTGGCTATTAATGTACACAATTTGGGAAGAAACTAGAGTCTTATGATAGAATACTCAAAATGTCCAAGATACAGTCCAAACTGAGTACACTCATCACACCCAACCAGGAATTTGAGTGTGAGCTAGGCTGATGCCATGGCACTCTAGCCTGGGCAACAGAGTGAGATTCTATCTTAAAGTAAAAAGAAAACATTACATAAAGCAAAAGATAACTAAAAAGAAAAACAGATAAATCTAGTCATAATTAGAGATTTTTAACGTACCCTTTTCAGTAATAACCTACCTATTTCAGGCAAAAAAATAAATATAAAAAAATCTGAATACTATCAACCACCAAAAACTGTAGTATCTATACCCACAGAGATGGTTTACACTATCTTCCTTCAAGGAAAGACTTAATGTGGCCAGCTGGCTGCTTTCCCATACAAGATTACCTCTTTTGTCTCAGATTTATCTGAACTGGGTTTCAATTCAAACCCAAGCAAAATTCTTGCTGGTTTTTTGGTAGAAACTGACAAGGTGATTTTAAAGTTCATATGGAAATAAAAAGGACCTAGACAACCAAAATTATTCTGAAAAAGAAAACAAAGTTGAAAGAGTTAAACTACTGAACTTCCAGACTCACTATAAAACTGTAGTAATCAAAACTGGTATTGACATTATGACAGAAGTGTAGGTCAAGGGAACAGAATACAGTCCAGAATTAGGTCCATGTTTCAGCTCAAGCTGCTCTAATGAAGTACCAGAGACTATGTGACTTATAAACAACCAAAATGTAATTCTTATAGTTCTAGAGACTAGAAGCCTAAGAGTGCCAGCATAAGGTTCTGGTGAGGCTCCTCTTCCCCATTTGCAGATGTCTGTCTTCTTATTATATCTCACATAGAGAGTTCTCTGGGGTCCCTTTTTATAAAGGCACTAATCTTATTCATAAGGACTCTAGTCTCATTCACGAAGGGGAGGGCTCCACTCTTAAGACCTAAATACCTCCCAAAGGTCCTACTTCCTAAGATCATCACACTGGGAGTTAGGATTTCAACATCTGAATGGGGAAGGGGGTAGGACACAAATATTCAGTCTATTACTCCATACATATTTCATCAAATGATTTTTTTTTGAGACAAAGTCTTTGTTGCCAAGTTTAATATGATATGACATCAGCCTAGCTCACAGTAACCTCAAACTCTCTTGGGTTCAAGCAATCCTCCAGTCTCCCAAGACGCTGGAACTACAGGTGCCCACCACCATGCCTGGCTAATTTTTCTATTGTTAGTAGAGATGAAGTCTCACTCTTACTCAGGATAATCTCGATCTCCTGAGCTCAAGAGATCCTTCCTCTTTGGCCTCCCAGAGTACTACAATTATAGGTATGAGCCAACATTCCCAGTATTAGTCAAATGATTTTTGACAAAGGTTCCAAAAAGAAATGACAGTCATTTTGACATATAGTTGGGGAACAATGAGCTATCTGCGTTTTTAAATGAGCCTCTAACGTTAACTAGCTCACATCAACTATCAACTAGAAATGTATCACAGACCTATCACAATAGCTAAAACTATAAATCTTCAATAAGAAGACCATGGGAGAAAATCATAACATGTAAAGATAGAAAAAGATTTCTTAGGATACAAAAAACATAAACCACAGATGAAAAAAAAAGTCTAAACTAGACATATTGAGGGAGCCAAGATGGCGGACTGCAGCCAGCTTTTTACAGAAGCTCCTGTCCAGGAGGAGGTTTAAAGGACAGAAGTTTAGCAAGGGAGCTGATGGATTGAAGCGGAGCCAAGAGAGAAGATTGAAGAGCGCACTTCAACCTTCCTGAGGTGAGCTGCGACTCCAAAAATACAAACAAAAGGTACAAAATCCACCACCAAGCGGATGGGAGTCCCCTCCCCCACAATAAGGGCTTGCAGTTTATTCCATGCAAACAAGTGAGCAGAGTTCAAATATCCTCCCACTTTATCACATGGGAGAACCCCCCTAAAAACTAGACCCCCTACCCCTGCTGGCATGCCACAGCACCCTCCTGCCAGGCATAAAACTGTAAAAGTGTATAAAACTGTATATATTCTCCACCTGCAACATTGAACTCAGAAGATTCTGCACCCACCCACCCCCAAGTCTGGAGGTTTGTTACCTATGGAGTCCAGATTCTTGGGCCTCTCCTTGAGAGAAGTGGAGGGAGAAAGGGCTGGTGCTGCTCTGTGCTGATTGTGGCAGGGGGGGTGAGGAGAAGAAAGTTGGCTCAGAGGAAGCCATACAGCAAAAGTGGCATCCTGAGCTGTGAACTGATGCCATTCCAGATAAGCAAACCCCGTGTCTCTGGGCAACCAGAGGTTCCGGACAGCAGCCACAGGTGGAACGGACTTGGTAACTTTCGTAAGTAAATAGACTATTAGCACCAGCCCTCAGGAGAGTATAGCTGAGACAAAGGTAGTGGGCAGGCAGAGGCTGGAATTGACACCTTAGTGTAAACTCTAATAGCTTGCTGCCCAGAGCTGAGTTCCTCACCAGCTCTAGCAGCCTCTGACTTGCAGAAGAATTTAGACGGGACAGAAGGTGTGAAGCAGGAATGGCAAGAACTTCCAAAGCTTAAATTCTTCCCCTGCCGGACTTGACTCAGATTTCCCAAGGAGAACCTCACCCTCAGGGGAATGTTGAGATAAAGGCAGTGGGCAGGCAGAGGCAGGGATTGACACCTGAGTATAAACTCTAATTGCTGCCCAGGGTTGAGTTGCTCATTAGCTCTAGTAGCCTCTGATTTGCTACTAGATTTGCTACTTGCTACACCAAGACAGAAGGTGAGGGGCTAGAATTGAGAGAACTTTCACAGCCTAATTTAAACACGCAAGGCCCCCTGCAGGACGCAGATTTCTAGGTGATTTTGGCAGTCGTAAACCCCAGGAGCAGTTGCCTACTGGAGTGAATAGGGTCACAGACCTGGGGGGTTACAAGTGACTGGGCACAAGGTAGGGAAGAAGGTATTAAACTTCCCAGACTAACCCATTTTCTAGGTGGGTCCCTTTGCCCTCATGGAGCACTGGAGCAAGTTATATCTGAGCTGCGAGCAGTCCCCTCTTATCTAGCTGCTGGAGACAATTGAACTCTTCCACCTGAAACTGGTGCTGACTGGGACATCTGATTTGGACCCCTTAAACCAGGCAGACCACCCAGGGACTATGCAAAGGGGCACCCTGGGTATATGGTTGAGGGAAGGTTTGATATTTCTTGCCCAATTGTTGTTTGTGGGGGGCGGGGTGACTTAATTGCTGGTATTTCTCCACAGCAGAGACTTCAACCAAGAGTAACTGAATCACTAGGGTAGGACAGAGACCAGCTGAAAATAAGACAGAGCCACTTAGCCCCACCACACCAAACAGGTCCCCAGTCTCCCAGGACATAACACCATATAGGTCCTTGACAAACTTCAATGGGAAAAGTCAAACGGGGTAAAATAATCCTGGGCTGGAATTAGCGGAAAAGCTCTGGTAATATGAAAAACCAGAGTAGATCAAACTCCCCAAGAAAGGATGTGGCTGGTAATATGAACAACCAGAGTAGGTCACCCCCCACCCCAAGAAAGGATGTGGCAAATGAAACTGAAGATCCCTTTTATAAAAAACTAGCTGAAATGTCAGAAATTGAATTCAGAATCTGGGTTGCAAATAAGATAAACAGAATAGAGGCAAAGATAGAACTAGAAATTCAAGGAGCATTCCGAAAGTTCACTCAAGAATTCAATGAATTCAAAGACAAAACCACCAAAGATTCTGAAACATTAAGGCAAGAGATTGCAGCCCTCAAAGATCTGAAAAATACAGTAGAATCTCTTGGTAACAGAGTGCAGGAGGCAGAAGAAATGATCTCAGACGTAGAAGACAAAGCTTCTGAATATGTCCAAACATCCAAAGATAATCAGAAATGGAAAGCAAAAATGGATCATTCTTTCAGAGAGCTCTGGAATAATTTGAAGAAAACTAATATTCACCTTATAGGAATCCCTGAAGGTGACAAAATTGCTTTGCAAAACACAGAGGCTCTTCTTTATGAAATTATGAAAGAGAACTTTCCAGATATGTCAAGAGATCCTGAAATTCAGATTGCAAACAGCTTCAGAACCCCAGAACGACTCAATCTGAATAAGACATCCCCCAGACACATCATAATTAACTTCACTAAAGTTAATATGAAAGAGAAAATCTTTTTTTTTTTTTTAAGAGAAAATCTCGAAAGCAGCGAGACAAATATAGACTCAGGGTGATGGGATGGTCATCTATATTCCAGGCTAATGGAAAGCAGAAAAAAGCAGGTGTTGCAATTTTATTTGCAGACACGATAGGTTTTAAACCAACAAAAGTAAACAAAGATAAAGATGGCCACTTTATATTTGTTAAGGGCAATACTCAATATGATGAGATCTCCATCATCAATATCTATGTACTTAACCAGAATGCACCTCAATTTATAAAAGAGACTCTAACTGGCATGAGCAACTTGATCTCTCCCAGCGCCATCATAGTTGGAGATTACAACACTCCCTTAGCAGTGTTGGACAGATCCTCCAAAAAAAAGCTGAGCAAAGAAATCTTAGACTTAAATTTAACTCTTCAACTTTTGGACCTAACAGACATCTACAGAACTTTTCATCCTAACAAAACTGAATACACATTTTTCTCATCAGTCCATGGAACATACTCCAAAATCGATCACATCTTAGATCATAAGTCTAACCTCAGTAAATTTAAAAGAATAGAAATTATTCCATGCATCTTCTCAGACCATCATGGAATAAAAGTTGAGCTCAGTAACAACAGGAATCTGCAGACTCATACAAAAACATAGAAGCTAAATAACCTTATGCTGAATGATAGATAGGTCAAAGATGAGATCAAGAAGGAAATTACCAAATTTATAGAACATAATGAAAATGAAGATACGAGTTATCAGAACCTCTGAGATACCGCAAAGGCAGTCCTAAGAGGGAAATTTATAGCATTACAAGCCTTCCTCAAGAGAACAGAAAGAGAGGAAGTTAACAACTTAATGGGACA
>NW_003852405.1:9740700-9749108 GCF_000181295.1 Otolemur garnettii
ACTTCTGGGGTACAGTGTGGTGTTTTCATATACAATTTGAAACATTTCCATCAAACTGGTTAACATAGCCTTCATGTCATTTTCTTAGTTATTGTGTTAAAACGTTCATATTCTACTCTTAGAAAGATTCACTTGTACCCTTGTAAGATAAGACACAGAAGTGATCCCTCCAATCCCCCTCCCTCCACCCATTCCCCCCTCCTCTCTCCCTCCCCCCTCCCCATATTCTTAGGCTGCTTCATATGAAAGCTATAAATTAATTTCATAATAGGGGTGTGTACATTGGATAATTTTTCTTCCATTCTTGTGATGCTTTGCTAAGAACATTTTCCAGCTCCATCCATGTGAACATGAAGGACATAAAGTCTCCATCTTTCTTAATGGCTGCAATAGTATTCCATAGTATACATATACCACAGTTTGTTGATCCATTTGTGGATTGATGGGCACTTGGGCTTCTTCTATGACCTGGCAATTATGAATTGGGCTGCAATAAACATTCTGATACAAATATCTTTGTTGTAATGCAATTTTTGGTCTTCTGGGTATATACCTATAAAGGAATCAAAATGTATATGAGAATAGCATACTGTATCCCATGATTGCATTAATGTACATAGTTATGCTATAAGAAATAAAAAAAAATTATCACTAAACTAGACATATTAAAATCTAAACCACTATTCCAAAGACTCTAAAAATAATTTGAAAAGTGAAACCATATTACAGGGACAAATACTGTCAATATATATGTCTGATAACAGCCTTATGTCTATAATATATACAGAACTCTAATAATAAGTAAAATACCAGCAACCCAAGTTTAAGATAGACAAAACATATTTCACCAATAAAGATAAGTCAGGACCCTTTTATGATAAAATCTCTCAACAAAGTAGGCATATCAGAAACATATCTCAAGATTATAAAAGCCATATATGACAAATCCACAGCCTGTATGATATGAATCAGGAAAAGTTGAAAGCATTCCCACTTTGAACACACAAGAGTGCCCAGTGTCACCACTTCTATTCAAAAAAGTGCTGGAAGTCCTAGCTACGACAATCAGGCAAGAGCAAGAAATAAAGCGTATCCAAATTGAGAATGAGGAGGCCAAACTATCATTTTTTGCTGATGATATGATCCTATACCTAAAAAATCCCAAAGATTCCAGCAAGAGACTCCTAAAATTGATAAATAAATTCAACAAAGTTTCAGATTACAAAAATCAATGTATACAAATCATAAGCATTCTTATATGTCAATGATTTTTTAAAATTAGATCATAGCTGTGTACATTAATGCAATCATGGGGCACAATGTGCTGGTTTTACACACAATTTGAAATGTTTTCATTGAACTGGTTAACATGGGCAGCATCTGTGGCTCAGTGAGTAGGGTGCTGGCTCCATATACCGAGGGTGGCGTGTTCAAACCCATCCCCGGCCAAACTGCAACAAAAAAAAATAGCCAGTCGTTGTGGTGGGCACCTGTAGTCCCAGCTACTCAGGAAGCTGAGGCAAGAGAATCACCTAAGCCCAAGAGCTGGAGGTTGCTGTGAGCTGTGACGCCATGGCACTCTACCAAGGGCAATAAAGTGAGACTCTGTCTCAAAAAAAAACCTGGTTAACATAGCCTTCATGGCATTTTCTTAGTTATTGTGTTAAGAAATTTATATTCTACACCTAGTAAATTTCACATGTGCCCTTATAAGATGCACTGTAAGTGTGGTCCCACCAATTACTCTCCCTCCACCCATCCTCCTCCCTCCCCTCCCCTCTCTCTCCCATTTCCCCTTTTTCTTGGGCTATAATTGGGTTATAGCTTTCATAAGAAAGCTATAAATTGGTTTCATAGTAAGACTGAGTACAATGGATACTTTTTCTTCCATTCTTGAGATACTCTGCTAAGAAGAATATGTTCCAGCTCCATCCATGTAAACATGAAAGAGGTAAAGTCTCTATCTTTCTTTAAGACTACATAATATTCCATGGTGTACATATACCACAATTTATTGATCCATTCATGGGTTGATGGCCACGTGAGTTTCTTCCATGACTTAGCAATTATGAATTGGGCTGCAATAAACATTCTGGTGCAAATATCTTTGCTATAATGTGATTTTTGGTCTTCTGGATATATACCTAGTATACCTAGTAGAGGAATTGTAGGATCAAATGGCAGGTCTATTTTTAGATCCCTAAGTGTTCTCCAGACATCCTTCCAAAAGGAAGCTATTAGTTTGCATTCCCACCAGCAATGTAGAAGTGTTCCCTTTTCTTCACATCCTCACCAACATCTCTGCTTTTGGGATTTTGAGATGTGGGCTAATCTTACTGGAGTTAGATGATATCTCAAAGTAGTTTTGATTTGCATTTCTCTGATGATTGATGATGAAGGATGATGAACATTTTTTTCATGTGCCTGTAGGCCGTGCGCCTGTCTTCTTCAGAGAATTTTCTCTTCAAGTCCCTTGCCCACCCTGAGATGGGATCACTTGTTCTTTTCTTGCTAATACGTTTGAGTTCTCTGTGGATTCTGGTTATTAAACCTTTGTCAGAGACATAACCTGCAAATATTTTCTCCCATTCTAAGGGCTGTCTGCTTGCTTTACTTACTATCTTCTTGATCAGGTCCCAGTAGTGTATTTTTGGTGTTGCTTCAATAGCCTGGGGGGGCCCTCCTCATAAAATATTCACCCAGGCCAATTTCTTCAAGAGTTTTCCCTGCACTTTCTTCTAGTAGTTTTATAGTTTCGTATCTTAAGTTTAAATCTTTAATCCAGTGAGAGTCTATCTTAATTAATGGTAAGAGGTGTGGGTCCAGTTTCAGTCTTCTACAGGTCGCCAGCCAGTTCATCCAGCACCATTTGTTAAATAGGGAATCTTTCCCCATTGAATGTTTTTAATTGGCTTGTCAAAGATCAAATAACAGTAAGTAGCTGGGTTCATCTCTTGGTTCTCTATTCTGTTCCATACATCTACCTCTCTGTTTTTGTGCCAGTACCATACTATTTTGGTCACTATCGATTTGTAGTATAGTCTGAGGTCTGGTAGCATAATTCCTCCTGCTTTGTTTTTATTTCTGAGCAATGTCTAGGCTATTTGAGGTGTTTTCCTGATTCCATATAAAATGAAGTATTATTTTTTCAAGATCTTCAAAGTATGACAGTGGAGCTTTAATAGGGATTGCATTAAAATTGTATATTGCTTTGGGTAGAATGGACATTTTAACAATGTTGATTCTTCCCAGCCATGAGCATAGTATGTTTTTCCATTTGTTAACATTGTCAGCTATTTCTTTTCTTAGAGTTTCATAGTTCTGTTTATAGAGATCTTTCACATCCTTTATTAGGTAAACTCCCAAATATTTCACCTTCTTTGGCACTACCATGAACGGAATAGAGTCCTTGACTGTTTTTTCACCTTGACTATTGTTGGTATATTTAAAGGCTATAGATTTATGAGTGTTGACTTTGTAGCCATTTTTCTACGAATGGGATCTTCAGTTGTGTCCGCTGTATCATTCCTTGGGGGAGCTGGTCTACTTTGGTTATTCATGTTACTGGAGTTTTTCCACTGATTCCACTCCATGATTATTTTGCACTGTTTAGCTAGATGAGCAGATAAGGTGAAGCTGAGTTGGGGGGGCTCCTGGAGTAGTGATTAACCAGCCCTTTGCCCAAGAGCTGTGAGTGGTGTCTGTACCTTTTCCCCTAGAGCTTTGCAAAGGACCCATACAGTGCTACGGCCTGAGACACTGGGGACTTACTTGGTGTGGTGGGGCTAAGTAGCTCTGTCTTATTTTCAGCTGGTCTCTGTTCTACCCTAGTCAATTAGTTACTCCGGGTTGAAGTCTCAGCTGTGGAGAAATACTAGCAATGAAGTCACCCCACCTGCCTCAAGCAACAACTGGAAAATGAAAATCAAACCTTCCCACAACCACACACCCAAGGTACTACTTTGGATAGTCCTTGGGTGATTGGTCCAGTCCCAGAGCTCCAACTCAATTGTCCCAGTCAGCACCCAGCCTCAAGTGAGGGAGTTCAAAAGGTCTCTGGCAACTGAAGAACAGGGATCTGCTGGCAGCTCAAGTGTGACTTGTTCTGGTGCTCAGTGGAGTCAGATGGACCCCCTCCCCCCGCAAATGAATTAGTCTGGGAAGGTTGATGCCTCCTTCCCCACCTTGCACCTCTGTCACACCCAGTCACTGGTAACTCCACAGGGCTATGACCCAGTTCCCTCCAATGAGAAGATGCTCCAGGAGTTTGAGCATGCCTGAGTCACAGAGAGATCTTATGTCTCCTTGGCCAGGCCTCTGCACTCTGCCACCATCTGGCAGGGAAAGCTGAGGCCTGACAACCTCGGCTGGTTAATGGAAGCTGGGGCGGTTCACTTAGTTCCAGCCCCACCCCTGATTGATGTTGCTGACACTTATATTTGTGCAGAATTTGTGATTCTGTCCTGGCTATATTCCCCTGCAGATCAGGCGCTATTGGAGTTCACAGAAACTGCAACTCAGCCCTGTCTGTGCTGCTGCCTGGAGCTGGTGTTTCTATCTCCCCTGCAGTCTGTATTGGGGTGGATGCAGTTAGAACTCACACTTGGTTCGGAGTTCCAGCCTTGGCTACCTGCCTTTGTCTCAGCTATGATCCCCTGATGGCTGGATCTTTCCTAGGCTCACTAAAGCAGACTTGGCTCAACCCAGCCCAGGGAGTATGCTGTCTCTGTGCACGAGTCTTCAATTCTCTGTCCTGCCATGCTCCACCCGTGCTGGTACCACCTCAGATATACCCTTTGCTCATGGGGACTGCGTTACTGTCCCAGATCTACCACCAGTGTCTGCCACCAGAGAAGATGCCCGGCCCTCTCTCGTTGCCCAAAGAGACAAGGAATGTCTCTCCAAAATATTCACAGGGGTGTGGCCTCACTGTTCCCACTGCTGCCACTGCTGCTCTGTGCCGGGGCACCGCCTCTGCCTCTCCTGCACGGTTCCTTCTGTCCATTGCTTTCTCCCCACCCCCGGGGCCTCCGAATCAGCACAGATCCACAACAGCCCACGCCCTATCCACACCTCTCACGAAAATGCCCAAGAATCTGACTCCATGGGGACAGGCTTCCAGACCTCAGGATGAGAGTGGAGGGGAGTGCTGGGAGTTCAGAATTGCAGGTAGAGAATATATACAGTTTTATGTATATATTGGCACCCTAGTAGGGAAAGGAGGTCCAGTTTCTAGAGGGTCTCTCCCATGGGATAAAAAGGGAGGATGCTTGGACTCTGCTTGCTTGTTTGGAGAAAGTATACTATGAGCCATTCTCATAGGAGAGGAGACTCCCATCCACTTGGTGATGTATTTTGTAGCTATTGTTTGTATCCTTGGGGTTGCAGCTCACCTCAGCAGGGTTGATGTGTGTTCTTCAACCTTCTCTCTTGGCTCAGCTCCAAACTGTTGTCTTACTTGCTAAACTTTTGTCCTTTAACTCTTTTTCTGGATGGAAGCCTCTGTGGAAAGCTGGCTCTAGTTGGCCATCTTGCCTCTGCCACCTACACCAATGCTTTCAACTGGTGTTTCATGAGAATATGTTAGACGTGCCATGAAAAATTTTAAAGATTGAATTATTTTTGAAAGAAGTTCAAAGCACAATAAGTGTATTTGTTTTTCTTTCTTTCTTTTTTTTTTTTTTTTTGTGTAGAGACAAAGTTTCACTTTATCACCCTCCGTAGAGTGTCGTGGCATCACACAGCTCACAGCAACCTCCAACTCCCGGGCTTAGGCAATTCTCCTGCCTCAGCCTCCCAAGTAGCTGGGACCACAGGTGCCTGCCACAAAGCCCAGCTAAGTGTATTTGTTTTTCAATATTTTTTTGATCAATATAATTTAAGTGTACCTCAGAAGTTTAACTATAGGTTCAAATGTGCGTGAGATAACAAAGGTTGAAAAACACTGGTATACACCAATAAGAGTCAAGCTGAGTCAAATTAAAGACTCAATACCATTCACAATAGCCACCAAGAAAATACCTAGGAATATACTTAACCAAGGAGGTGAAAGAGCTCTACAAAGAAACTATGAAACACTGAGCAAAGAAATCACAGAGGGCACAAACAAATGGAAAAACATAATCATGCTCACGGATCAGGAGAATCAGCATTGTTAAAATGTCCATACACTTAATGTGAATTATAGATTCAATGCAATCCCCAACAAGGTACCAACAGCATATTTCATAGATCTGGAAAAAGCAATTCTACACCTTGTTTGGAACCAGAAAAGAGTCTGACACCTGGTTAATTTTTCCATTTTTAGTAGAGATGGGGTCTTGCTCTTGCTCAGCTGTTCTTGAAATCCTGACCTCAAGGGATCCTCCTATCTCAGCCTCCCAGAATGCAAGGATTATAGGCGTGAGCCCCCATACCCAGCCCTACACATACATAATTATTGAGGAAATGACCATTTTATTTCAATTTCAGAGAGAAAAACTGAGTAACATATCTCTTTGTTACATATAAAGGATCAAGCTTAAAGAAAGGAATACATAGATCTCTTTATCAATTGTCGTTCTCATTTTTATAATTAGGTAATAGCAAAAGAGTCCTTGTGTGAAATAAATTACGGAATTTTAGAGGTAGGAGAGTCTATAGAAATCACCTACTCTCTTCATTTTAAAAATGATGAAAATAGATAATTTAGATGACTTGTTCAAGGTCACACCAGCTTACATAGTTAAGTATCAGGCTCCCTGGCTCCCACTATAAACTACTATAAAATTCCAGAATGTTCTGGAATGTTCTTACTCTGTATGGAAGCAGAGTAAGTTACCAGCATCATATAATTGGCAGAGGCATCTAATTCTCTTGGAAAATGTCAAACAATAAATTCAAATGTGTTCAAGAAAGTCTGTTGTTTATTTGTACCAGATTACCCATAAAGAATTAAAATTTAATGGCAAAATAAACTCAAAATAAAAATAATAAAGATACTAATATTTCTAAAATTATAAAAATACATAATTTGGTATTAGAACACAATATAGAAAAACCTAAGTTGTAAGTTTACTTACTTAATACACATAATAAATGCCTGGCCAATCCATAAACATAAAGTCAACCAAAACAACATTATCTTTTACTTTTAAAATTTATAAAAAATCTTGTTTCTTCAGGGCAGTGCCTGTGGCTCAAAAGGGTAGGGCACCAGCCCCATATGCCAGAGGTGGTGGGTTCAAACTCAACCTCGGACAAAAAAAAAATCTTGTTTCTTCATTTAAAGTCTATGATATGTTCCCATTATAACTGAAAACAAACTTGAAACAGTGTCATGTTTAAGATTTAATTTCAGTCCTTGCTACATTTTTTTTCTCTTATTACTTAATTTTCTTTCAGGTTATTTCCAATCCTCATTTCCAGATTATTCTTTGTTTCGTAAAAATTTCCTATAATAGGGTGGTGCCTGTGGCTCAAAAGGGTAGGGCGCCAGCCCTATATGCCGGAGGCGGTGGGTTCAAACCCAGCCCTGGCAAAAAAAAAAAAAAAAAAAATTTCCTATAATAAATTTACATATGAATAATCAAGAAGAAGCTGTGCTTGGTTCCTCCACATATGTAACCTCATCCAATTTACTGTCAAAAACATGTTTTTATGATTTATTGTCAAAAAATAGTCAACAAATTACTGTCCACATTTCTTTAAGGGGCCTGGTTATTAAGCTCCCAGACCCCATTTAGGGTGACTTTTAGATTTATAACAAAGTCAGAAGAAATCAGGATGGTTACATGTCCCCACTTTCACATTTAGCCACTAAGACCTGAAAAACGCATTCTTCTTGATTACTAGGTAAAAGCACTACTTCATTCTTCTGGCTTTTGTTTGTTCTTTTTAAAAATAACATTTATACTTTATTTACTTTAAAAAGTAGAATATTGGCTAGGCACAGTGGCTCTCATCTGTAATCCACCAATAAGGATAGAATAGTCAAGAATTTTTACATAAAAAACATGTAGCACTCTGGGAGGCCAAAGAGGGTGAATTGCCTGAGCTCACAGGTTCAAGACCAGCCTGAGCTAGAGTGAGACCCCATGTCTAAAAATAGTCAGGTGGTATGGCAGGCACCTGTAGTCCCAGCCTCCCAGTCTCTGGAGGCTGAGGCAAGAGAATCACTTGAGCCCTAGAGTTTGAGGTTGCTGTGAGTTATGACGCCATAGCACTCTACCGAGGGCACAAAAGTGAGACTGTCTCAAAAAAAAAAAAAAAAAGAAGAGTAAAGGCCAAATGGTCACTCTTTAAAATTAAAAGGTTAACAGCCTAAATAACCTGGGATGCACCACGGGATGCCCCAAAGTCTTTGTTCTGGCCCCTGGGGATGTGGCTTATGTTCCTGGGGAAAGAACCAGAAAAGCCCAAATCGCTGT